>NC_133795.1:12428467-12728467 GCF_043250625.1 Sebastes fasciatus
AAATCAGCGGAGTGCCCCTTTAACTTTGGTCAAAGTTGCATTATCATTATGAATCTGCACATAAAAATGCATTATCACATACAATAATGATGATGTGACAAAAATGAATGCAGCCTTCACAACTTCACTATGATGGATTACACAACATCAGCTTGTTTTAAGAGACAATACAAAGAGTGTACAAAGCAGAAATAAATGAAAACCAATGGCTGCTGTGAAACTGTAGGGAAAATACATGACAAGATGTAAAACTGCACAACATGAATTCAGAAATGTTCCACAGAAATGCAACGTGATTTATAGTTGAGGAGGTAAAACAAAAAAAAACATAATAATGAAAGAGAGAGGAGTACCGAGTACATTTGAGCTCACTTTCAGCCTTAAGCTTATTTCATGTAAAGCCAATAAGGCATATATGCAGTGAAGTGAACTGAGAGAAGGACAAAAGAACAACACACTGTATGTATTCGGTCCTATTTGTTTTTTCTGCAAGATGTGTTGATTGTTGTCTCCCATTAAGAGGAACGTGCAACCATACTGAATACAAAACAACACTGTAGATGTGCCCATCTGTTCTTATCAGACTGATCTTTCTGTGCAGGGAAGGTAATTCATTTTGTCACCCTCTGCTTTAGCACTGTATGGAGTCTGTATGCCATGCCAATAGAGCACAGGCCGAGGTGAAGTGAAAGAGAGTAAAAGACGGAGAGGTATGAAATGGATTCAGGACCATGGACAGCTCACTGTGTCATAACTAGGCCAAACACTTTGCTCTTGTTCCTGCTGCCGCCTCTTTTATCACGTCAATCTAAATTCAGCTTGAAGCAGACTAAAGATATTCTGAAATTAGTGTCGTTGCACTAAAACAAAATCCACAATCTACTGAGACAAAACACACAGGAAACATCCACCATTGTCTGTAGACTGGAAACGACAGGAAGGCATTCGAAGTGCGGCGAGACATCAAATGAGGTTTAGTCTGCAGCAGGAGGACTACAGGTTTATTGCTTTATTATAGGCCTGCTTCCACCTGTCACATTTGATCACTCTCGTCCCGGGGAGGTGAAGGCCAGGGAGAAAATACAAGTATTTCTTAAAAGGTCAACATTTACCTTGATGTACTACAAAGCTGGGCACGCACAGGAGCTCTTTCTCCCACGCACACTCACTGGAAGTGAGAATAAACCCCATTCATGAGATTGCAAAATACATTTTGGCCGGTTTTCACTGATCTCAGATGTAATAACCCTAACTTAGCTATGCAGTAAAATAACCATTAGTGGGTTAGAAGGCTGCTACTAGTGCAATAGGAATCTATTCCAAAGCACTGCCCTCTCTCTCTCAATCAATCAATTCCTGCAGACTACAGTAACCACTTTTCTCTAAAGCAGGGCGAGTTGTTGCTCATTGATCTGTCTTCAATCAGACCTCCCTTCAAGTACTTTGAGGCAACATTTTCAAGCTGAACTGGTAATGAAGTGACTCCTCAGCTACTGTTCACTTGACGCTTTCTCCAGCAGACGAGGGTCTACGTGTACAGCACACACTTAGAGGAGTAGTGCAGTGTTGCCAGATTGGGCTGGTTTACTTTTGATTAAGTTGGGCTGGGAAATGAAATTTGGGCTGCTATTGTCAACATTTGGCAGGGTTTTGAAAATATTGTGATTTTTGAATTTGTGATATTTAGTTTGAGAAATATTTGATTGATATGAGTTGCGTTCAAATGTGGTTAGGGATAACGGAGGACCTACATACCATGACATCATCATCGGGGGACATTGACATGGGAATTACTGTATTTGGTTGTCTGACTGCATTCTTTGTGGATTGCGATAGCCTATTTAACATTTCATTAGGGCTGTCAATCGATTAAAATATTTAATCGCGATTAATCGCAAATTAATCGCACATTTTGTATCTGTTCAAAATGTAGCTTAAAGGAAGGTCTGTCAAGTATTTAATACTCTTATCAACATGGGATTGGGCAGATATGCTTGCTTTATGCAAATGTATGTATATATTTATTATTGGAAATCAATTAACAACACAAAACAATGACAAATATTGTCCAGAAACCCTCACAGGTACTGCATTTAGCATAAAGAATATGTTCAAATCATAACATGGCAAAATCAAGCCCAACAGGCAACAACAGCTGTCAGTGTGTCAGTGTGCTGACTTGACTATGACTTGCCCCAAACTGCATGTGATTATCATAAAGTGGGCATGTCTGTAAAGGGGAGACTCGTGGGTACCCATAGAACCCATTTTCATTCACATATCTTGAGGTCAGAGGTCAAGGGACCCCTCTGAAAATTGCCATGACAGTTTTTCCTCTCCAAAATTTACCGTTGTATTTACCTTTGTAGCATTATTTAGCTTTCTTAGCGACAAGTATGACATGGTTGATAACAATGGATTCCTTAGGTTTTGTAGTTTCATATGATACCAGTATCTTCACTCTAGCTTTAAAACTGAGTCCGCTACAATCTCCGAAATATTGATTGTGTTAATGCGTTAAAGAAACTAGTGGCGTTATAACGATTTGGCGTTAGCGCGTTATTATCACGTTAACGTTGACAGCCCTACATTTTATCTTTGGCTATTTGATGCAGATATGAAGCTTTGCTTGTGATGTGTTTTCTAATGCGCATGTAGCCTAATGGTTATTATTTGGGCTGGTTTTAAGTTGTGATTCGGCTGGAAACTGTCAATCTGATCTGGCAACCCTGGTAAGGTGCAAGAAACGACCAGCTTCGTGACTTATAGCATTCACATTTATTTTTCTGGCATCTCTGCTGTCTCACACAATGCAGGGGAGTAGCTGAAAGGCACTAAAGGAGACAGTCTCAAGATCCAGACTTGAACCCACAATGCATGGCAGGCACCTCGGCGTGTATTCTGATCATGTCTGCTGCAACATGAACCCTGCAGATAAGCCCAGCTCATGAGCATTTGAATCAAAGCGGCTCTCTCCTGCTCTCCCCCCCTCTCTGAGCGTGTCTTTCAGCAGCATCTGTGCTGTGTGTGAAGGGAATATGAGGGGAGGATTACCTGCTTAATTAGAAGGGGAGGTGAGTTTTGTGTGTGATGGTGTTATGTGCACAGAGACAGTGTAATCACGAGTAATCAAACACCTTCATCGGCATCTATTTGAGCTTTCGCAGAGCATTTGCTTTACAAGATAGTGGCGCCTATTACACCCCATAACCACATATATTAAAAAACATTCATCTACATTTTAGCTCATTTAGCTTAATTGCCACAGCAGCCCAGAATGCATTTATATTCCACATCAGTGCTAGAAGTAAATACGCATTTGTTTGCAATTCATTAAAGGATATAAATGAAGGACATGGAATGACTGTGGCGGAGCAGTAAGTCACGTGATGGTCCAGCTGACAAACAGATGGTCTCTCTCTCTCTCTGACACACACACACACACACACACATACACCGTTAATGCCCTTGCTTCCTCTTCGGAGAAGAAGATAAAGTTTCACACAATCAGGAAAAAAATCAGGACATTGCCGGTTAAACCTGCATGCCAGAATTAGTAGTGACATTTCGCAGAAAGGAAGGGACCTTTCACTCTGTTCCATGAACACTGGTATGACTGTGGCCTGCACTAATTAAGGAAATAATCCTGTTTATGCGTAATGTCTGCACCTGCTCATCAACATCCCTGACAACATTGATTAACTGCACGCTGTGTAAGAGAAGGCTGGCAGCTCATTAACCAAAGAAACAAAAGTTGAAGGGCAGTCGTTGGAGCCATGTTATAGTTCAGAGCTTTGTGTCACTGTATTCTGAGATTTGACTCCTGAAGAAAAACAAAAAAGGACTCCATAATTTACACCACAACTTTTATTAATAACAAGTTAGGCCGCGATCAGACAGAGCATGTTTTAGCAGTCTGGGGCAGCTTTTTGTAATCGTTTCAATGAGGGTGAAACGGTTTGAGCACTGCTTTTGTGTTGCTGAACGTTTTGCGTATTTCCGCTCAATGCACCATGCGTTTTTACCCTGAACACCTGGAGTTGATAACATTTCAAGTCAGAGCGGAAAAGCCCCCAGCGTCATTAGAGTTTTTTCTCATTGTGGTGACTTTTGCTAAATAACCGAAGCTGTATGACTTTACCAACCGTAGTTACCATGATCTGAACAGAAAACATGGAGGCAAATTAGTGCGGTACTTCTAACCTTAGCACTCATTCAGTGGTTGCCTAGCAACAATTACAAAAAAGAACAAAAACGCTTTGTCTGATCGGGCAACAAAAAGGCAGTGCGGTGCACCTCTGTGAGATCAGGGCCTTAGATAGGCTAGAGAGTTTGCCAAACATGTATTCCTAGAATGGTGGTGGTTTAAATAGTAGATGTCTTAACCACTCAATTATGCCATCTGACGACTACACAGAGAACCTTTTGATAAAGCTTTTATCTTACATTTGGTATATCTGAAATAGGGCTGCAACTTACAATTCTTTTAATTATTGATTAATCTTCTGCTAATTTTCTTGATTAATTGATTAATTGTTTAGTCTATTAAATGCGAGCAAATGTAAAAAAAAAAAAAAAAAAAGAATAGTTGCAGATTAATTTTAATTAATTAGTGTCGACCGACTTATCAATTAATCGACTATGACTTTTTTTTTTTACTTTGACTAGAATTATTGATAGACACATACAAATTGTGTATATTACATTACTGTAATTATTTCCTGTTTAAGCCCCTGGAGGTTATTTTTCCTTCGCATTCCTTTGCAAATGATATATTGTATCTTTTTTAATTTTTTCATATGTGTAAATAAACAAAGAAACAAAGAAACAGACTAAGTGTTTCAGCTCTAAACTGAATTTCTAATTAGCAACTTTGTCTATTTTTGTGTGGTGAATCAGCAGAGTGTATTAAATCATAAAATGTCTCTATTCTTCATATAAGTAGACCAAAACACATTCATCAGCTATTGCACGCTAAAATGGCGCTTAGAAATAACTAACAAACTACATATTAATAAATAAATCACTTCAATACAACACACATTGTAGCATTTTCTTCAGTTCTGTCAATTTGTCTTTCTGTTGGCTGTAGACAAACATGACAACACCTGGTTTGAATCCAGCTCATGCAGCCAGATAATAATAGTACATAGTTTTCTCTGGAATACAATCACTTTGATTAAACAAAAGCTTGCATATTGAGCAGCTCTCAATGGGAATGCTGGGAACATAAACAATGCCACACATGGCTCCATTTCTAAATTTGCCCCACCGCCTGCACTCTGATAATGTTATGACCAACTGCTCTGGAGCATCTATCCCTGCCAAACACCTGTCCTCCTGTCAGATCGCTCATTTTAATGCAGACACTGCTGAATGCTTAATAAAAGTCAACAGAAATAGAGCACTGCCAATTTACAAGTCAAACACACACACACACACACACACTGATGCACCTGTCCGCCTCTGCTAAATGTTACCATCTGAACAGGCTGTCAGCTGGTGTCAGGTGCAGGGATTTTTTGCTCCACGGCTAATTGGATTTCAAATTTAGAGCTTCCTGCAACGTGGAGAAGACACGGTCAAGTAATCAACACACTCAGGCCAACTTAGCTGGTGGGAATGAAACCATCTTTGTTTTGTTTTTCATTATGGAGGAGGACGTCAGTGAAAGTTATGGCATGCAGCACTATTTAGTGCAAGTATAATATCCACATCATCTCCACTCACAAACAAAATAGTCCTTAAGAAAAATAATCCTGTTAGAGTATTTCTCGATGCATATAATAAGCACTCACTGCCTGTAAATGAGCACATTATTCGATTTCACAGCGTGTGTAAGGTACAAATCACACTGTATAGTGTGTGTGTGTGTGTGAGATCTCAGCCAAGTGGGATTTCAGTGCTATATATTACCCTGTCAACACCTCTCAAATGTGATACAACCAGTTCTAAAAATTAATTTATTGATTATCACCTCGAGTGCTGCACTTTTAAAAGATAGCAAAGAAGTCTATTTTTGGTGTAGGATCCGTACTCGCTAGTGGGAGGCAGAAAATACCCAGAATTATGTACAGTTTGTTATTCCTGTTGCATGTTCACTTCACCTAATATAACCTCCACTGTTGCAGCAAACTGTCTTCATTTTCCAGAAAAGATCACCTCAGTAGCTGCTGACTCCCACGTACAGTAAAGACTCTTTAGACTTTAAGCTTATGATAATAAAATAAAAATAGTTGTAACCAAAACAGTCTGTTTTTTACATGTTTTCAAATCCTAATTTACAGCATTTGGGGCCATGACACAAAATAAAAGAGTATTATCGCAATAAATACTATAAATATAACAGTTCTTTATGCAGCTTTTTGCAAATAAGTGACCAATCAATAGTTGACTTTATTTATATAACTATATTGTTTAATTTTTTCCCATGTTCTACAGAACTTATCCATGATATTTTACACAAGACTAGCAGCTCTGTGAGGCTGTGCAGTGTTTTGAGCTAAATGGTAACATGTTGATGTTTAGCAGGTACTATTTAGCTTGATAACCTTCTTAGTTTATCCTGTTAGCATGTTAACATTCAACAATATGTCATTAGTTTTGCACTTATTTGGTCATAAACCGAATTATTGTACAAATTAAAATTGTCCTGGTGATGGCGCTAGAGGAAAAGTTAAGGGATCACCAAAGTAATCAGTTCATCCTGAGTGGGACATGAATGTCTGCACCGTGGCAATCTGTGAATAGTTGTTAAGATATTTCAGCCTGGACCGAAGTGGTGGTCCGACAGACAGTAGGGATGGGCGATACCAACCTTTTTTAATTTGATACGATACTTATCTTTTTCTTTTTTAACAATTTTAAATACCGATACTGATAATTTCTTAAATGGGTATGTGATTTTTCAAAATTATGGTCATTTAAAAAAAAGAAAGAATAAAGATCATTACACTCAAAGGCAAAGCACATGACACATATTGCCCATTAATAACTAGTTTATTCAAAATAATAAATAAAAATGTAAAAGAAAATAGTCTTTTGTTACTTGTGTTGCTGTGTGTAGCATTTATTGTCACAAATAGCGCATCTTGCTGTATTTTTATCTACAGTTGACAAGTAGCACCACACCACGTTACGTTACACAGCAGTATACGTTTCCTTTCTGCCATTCTCTCACATGTTTGATGTGGAAGTGTGTGACTGTGCTCTGCTGTGCGCTAGTTTCCACAATCATGTGACGCGGGTCAGCTAAATAGGGTTGTTTTGGCACAAACAATATACAAAAGTAGTGACAACACATTTGTATAATCTTATTATCAATATTTTTGTAAGGAATCAATACCAAATGAGTATAATCGAAGTATCGATACCACAGTGTCAATCCGCCCATCCCGCCGCGGCAGGACAACCGTCAGACCGAAGTAGTCATCCACAGAGCCATGCTGCTAGCGTGGCTAAAAAAACATCCTTCTAATTAAGTACAGTAACACAAGTCTGTTCTTGGCATCCTGAAAAACAGATTGCTGCATGCAGTTTACCGCACACAAAGAAACAAGCAGTGTGATTAATGATTTAACAAGGACAAGTGAAACCAGCATTGGGGAACATTCAAAAGAAATCTCTTTGCGATCATTCAGGTGATGAGTGCTGTGTGCCTTTGTAGCTATTTAACCTTCTGTGCCAACAAATCGAGCGTAGCGTTAGTTCAGGCAGGCCATGAAGTCAAGCGCTGCTCATGTGACAGCTGTCGGCTGATGGCGGCCGATCTTAGGCCGGCCAATCAGCTGACGCATCATCTGACAGATCAGCTGATTCCCCTCTAGGCCCTCATTGGCAAATTTCATACAGGGCGCCTTATTTAAGCTCCTTCAACCTGGCCACCTGTGCTGCTTCTTCTACAAAGCCGCTCGCAACCCACCTCCACCCCAACACCTCCTTTAATAATGTGTGTAACTAAACCAGTATCATTCTGTGTTATTGATGCGGGCTCTGTTCTGCACCCGGGGGGGTCTTTGCTGCTGCTCTCCCTGCCTTTGGCTTTCCATGTGTGCGCATGGAAGGGCAAGGAGGAGTGCTCTCCTTGTCTCACGCTACCACATGGGCTCGTGGATCCACGTATGCGCGTGGATGGGCAGGGAGATCCCAGAGCAGAGCCGTACCGCCAAAATATAAATGTATATATTACTGCATGAAAATAAAGTTCTTTGACTAAAGTGGTCCTGACTGAATTAGAGCTGCACTGCTCAAATCTACTGTTCAAATTCAGCCAGTCAAACTCGCCGTTTTGCAAAGCCCGCAGTTGGTACAATGGCTGACCGTTTCCGAGCTCAGGATTTGACAGGAGGTCAGAGCAGGACTGTGAAGACCTTGATTCTGGTCTTAGCCAGGCCTCCTCCCATGACCCTGGTCCCTGGGGTGAATGCCGACAAATGAGACTTGAAGCCAGTGACAGGAACACAGGGGAGTTTATGGGCCACTGGGAGAAGACGCCGATGGCTGATGATGCCCAGTGGAGGTTACTGCCTCAGACATAACCAGGCTTCAGCTTTGAGCAATCAGAACTGCATTATAGTGCAGGAATGTTATCTCTGTGCAATCAGGTTAAAGTGCTCTGGTAATCATTATATTACCCTCTTAAAAAATATCCTGTGTAGGATTTGCTCTAAATATAATGGTGATAATGATACAGTGTATCATTATAATGAATTGTGAATTGTATTCTTTATCCCATACTGATTAAAAAAAACAAATGAATTAATCTCTCTGCCTCTTTAGAGCAACCACATTTCCTTTTTGGATCAACACAAGTGGAAACAAACAGCAGATTCTGTTGATAGATATTTTTATATTACACCGAGCACTAAACCAATTTCATTTCAGCCAACATATTAATGAAAAAATCCACACCACCTTTAATGTAGTCCATTTTGCTTGTGCAGAGATGTCCCTTCTAACTCCCTGCTCTATTTTTTACGGTAACATATTGCACAATTCATCTGCCAGCAGTGTCTGTACATCTGTAAATTACTTTCCATGACAATACAATCAGCAAATTTCCTATTCCTCTTGAAATGAAAACAATGACATGTTTCTATTCCAGAGACCATTTTTTTTCATTTTAGTAAATACTGCAGCTGCCCTTACAAAGTACGTACTGTTGCATCCAGTATGCATACAATTGGGACATACTACTTCATCAAAACATTGCGCCTTGAACTTTGACCGTCTTGCTCATATATCCGCTGCACAGAGGATAGTGGGTCAGAATAGCCAGAAAAGCATGCAGACTTGCACACTGCAAAATGCGACCGGATGTAGTAGGACATCCTGGTATTTTTGGCATACTGCATTTTAACATACTACGAGCCGAGTCCACTTGAAAAGGTGGTCTTGGGCACGGTTCATGTGTACTCGGGTACGGTTCGCATCAGGTGTGAAAGCCAACCGTACCAAAACACGGAAGTGGACTGCTTTTTCACGCGAGTAACGTTAGCAGTCAGCGAGTAGTTGTAAAAGGGCAGGCTTCTTTCAACGCCGCCGCTCGCCTACGAAATCTGTATACATATAAAACTGTTTCATATCTCCAGCATGTCTGTGTCTGCGCGCAGTGATCTCATCCTCTGAACTGAACGGCCGTGGGAGAGAAAGCAGGAAGGCAGGCGAGAGGTTCCTTAAAACATAGACAATAGTAGCTGATGGGGTTGGGCGATGTTTGTTATTGTATTTAGCTAATATAATAGTCTGCCATTGAAGAAAGAGAGCCGCTCAGTTGCTGAGAGAGAGACAGAGAGAGAGACGGATGAAAACAGCGTGAAGAGTCGGCATACATCAATCCTGGTGAAATAAGGGTTAATTTCAAGCAAACTACGGCTGTTGATTGTTAGAAAGACTAACGGCGACGGTTTCGGTGAGTTTTATTTTGTTTCTGTCAAGTTTGAATGAAGTGTTTTACGACGCTCCGCTACATACAGCTGATCTCAACCTAAAAAAATACACGTGGATGATGACGCAAGTGTACTCGGGTACGGAACAACTTTACTAATGTGAAAGCTAAGCGGCGAAGGAGTGGAGGGGGGGGAAAATCGTACTCGGGCACGATACGGATCAATCATACCTAATATTAAAACGCCCTGCTAATAATTGTGGTAGTATGGGTATTGGAACTGGCAGTATATCTCATTGTAAACCCTTTTTACTTTCACCTACTGCTCAGACTTACCACCTAGCCTATGCACACACCATCAAGTGGGTTCTACCTGCACAATCTGCAGCCTCTCTGACCTTTGCTTCAGTCAGCCTGTAACAAGACGGCTCTGACACAAAAACACAGTTAATTGATTGGTGTTAGACTCCCAGAGGTCACACCAATTATTTCCTCTGTGAAAGCTGAGCAAAAGGAAGACCAACTATCCAAATCCATCATGAGACGAGGAGCCAAACTACTGCACGGTTTCGTCTTTACATTTTCTTCTCCATGTGTTTTCTTTTCTCTCATTCAGACTGGAAATGTCACCAGAAGAAAATGTCAGAAAGATGTGCCGCCTCTCACTCAGCCTCTCTTTACGGTTCTCAAGCTCATGTCTCTCTTTCTATTCTCATCAGCAGACTAACCACGTCAACATCTGCCCGGTCACATGATCTGTGACTCAAGCCCAGACAGACACTGACACGCACACGCACACGCATATACACTGACACAAATGTATAGTCTACTATATATACACACATTACAGGCGGACAAAGGTTCAGAAAATCACAGTGCCATATCCGAACACTCACAGTGTGAGAGAGAAAGGGCTTGTTAGAGGTTAACCAGCACCTGTAAAGCTCTTATTTAGACGGAGAAAAACAGACGAGTTATGTTATTTTATGTTATTGAGTTTTGACCTCATTTTCTTTCTCTCTCCTCTCTGTCCTTGAGTTGTTCCTCCCTCACATCATCCCTCATACACCACTCAGTTCTCGGTGCATAAAAGCTTTTATATTTGCTGTTGTAAGCATCAGTAAGGACATCCCTCTGCATTGAAGAAAATCGTCTATCGCATAAGAAACACTGCGTTGGTGGGGGTGTGATGGTTAAGGCAGTAATCCCCCAAAAGATTTTCCTTTTTAAAAAGGACAAACCCTCACGAACCAATTCACAATAGTCCTTATATCTATAAATCATGAGGAGACTGAATTTGCTCGTAAATGAATGTTCCTGACCATTTTTACTGCCATTTCCGCATCTCCTTATATTATCTTTTCAACAGTTAAACGAGCCATTTTGAAGACATATACGTTTGATAAATCACAATTTTGTTTTATGCACTTGTCATTGAAAACATATACACATGTTAAATACTTAAAGCTTCAGTAGGCAGAACGTTTTTGGCATCATTTGGCAAAAAAAATCCTAATAATCTTTCAGAATATTGTAATTCAAGTGTTCAAGACTTCTGCACCTCCTCATGACTCTGTTTTCAGGCTTTAAAAAATCTAACCCGTGACGGGAGACTTGGGCCAATCACAGGTCAATTCAGAGAGAGAGCGTTCCTATTGAGCATTCCTATTGGCTGTGCTCCGGCTTGCGGGCGGGGCTTGGTATTTCCTCAACAGATCACAACATGACTGCTCATTTTACAGCTAAACAGTGCACTACAAGATGTTTCTGAAAACATTTGAGGTGAGTAATAGGCATTACAGTAACAGAATATTGATTCATATTTGATCAGCGCTGCCTAGTTTGACCGTTTGGTCGGAGTTCACGAGTGATTGACAGCTGCTAATAGATGACAGGCTCGACTCTGATTGGTTGTTTTCCTCCGGTCACACACTTACTGGTCCATCATCAGGAGGTGCAACATAGTAGAAGGTGAAACTTTTTTTTAATATATATATATATATATATATTTTTGTATTTGCTCCATTTTTACCCAATGCTGCATTAATAAATGAGACAAAGTAAATGCATTTAGGCGGAGTTAATGTTAATCAGCAAAACAAACATAATGTACGCTGCCTTTCATATTAGATTCAGTGTTATAAGTAGGCTACAATTATCTGAACAATACGAACATTCAGGCTCCCTCTTGTGGCTCAAAGATGTACTGCAGACATAAATGTTAAATAAAAGACTATGGAAGAAATTCTACTAATTTATTTGGCAACCCTTACAAAATCTCCTGCGACCCACCTGTAGGCCCCTGACCCAGAGACAATGAAATACAATCCAGAAAGTCAAGTTGCACTAACAGATTCATGCGTTTAAAGAGTTACCAGTTGCCAAAACACTCCACAACAGTTTACATTGCTCAGAGACAGGATTTTACAGCTCTGGAAAACTATCATGGTGGCAACTATTTTATCTTTCTTTGTATCAATCGCTCTTTAGCGTTATGATAAGTAATCTATGTGTGCTTGCATGTATTTGATTGGCCAACGCAGCAACCTGCAACCAAAGGTTTTGCTGGATGACCCTGGATTTCTTTTTTCCCAAGCCCCCAGTATGCGCTGCCGGATTGGCTACATATACTGTAAATGAACATGGCCTTGATGTTGTAACACAAAGCTGTATCCAAAGCAAAACTTCTGCTTGCCACGATTACCACTCTCTATCACAGTGATTGAAAGACTGTTTGGCAGTAGTCTCCTATTCAGTGATGAGACAAAGTTGGTCAAGGTGAAGTTATCTGGATGCATTCCAGTACTTTAAGTATGTTCGTAGCCCACCTCTATATGACAACAGAATGTTAACACTGTAAATACTTTACTGTGCGATATATACAATTAAAGCATGATATGGACTGAGCTGTTTTTTCTTGTCAGTAAGAGAAATGTGTGTTGACGCAGTGTGGGAGTAACAGAGATGTAGCTGTACATGCTGTAGCTGGTCAGGATGTGAGCCCAGTGAAAGCTTGCTATCTCACCATGCATCTCATCCTCTTGGAGGACTGTCCACTACAGTGTTTCCTGTTTTTTTTAGTGTGTATCCATTTGAAAATTTGTATCCTCTAATACACTCAACAACCGTCATGCTTTAAACATGCGCACAAACATTTCCAAAGCCTGGCCATGCTCCATTTGGGGCTAACCCTTCCATTACTTCTATTTAAAAACCAGAGCCTTGAGCCAGTGGCCAATGAAACTCTGCCACAGATGGTTCCTTAATGCTAGCGTGAACATTTAGAGATGGGGCGGGGGGAAAGAATGAAATCAGCCAAATGGGAGCAGAAGCAGCTTTGTGACAAAAGGTAGAGACTGAGGGATTATGCTAAAGTGCAAAGCTAACTGTTAAGCCAGAATGCTTTTTGACCCCTATAAAGAACAGTCAAGAAATGTCTCTTCTTTAACACTGTAGGATTAGCTGTGGTTGAAAGAGAAGATTACTGAAAGGATCCGTGACCAAATGAGGACAATCCTATCCGGCGTGGTGGCCATTAACTAATTGTGGCGATGACATATGTCAAACTAAAGATGTGAGGAGCTTAAGTATCCAGTGTCAAACGGGGGACTTTGTAGTCATATGTTTGTGTTCTGTGATGAATATTCTGGTCAAACAGTGACTGACCTTTCAGATCTGACAAACACACAGCCTTTTCAGCTGCGGTCTGCAAATAGATTTAGAAAAGTGTCAAACTGTCACAAACTATTAAGAAAGCCCAGCGCCATTAAAAAGGTAATACACAATACTACTGTCTTTGCTCTGTCCAAAGTGGAGAAAACCCACATGAATATGACAAGTCATGATTCTGCTAGGAAACCAGCACCAGCTGCCAGTCTATTCTTTGAACGAGCTGTTATGTATTATAACTATGCGTCTCTTTTCTCTTCTGCACCAGTGCATTAATACATTATTCAGGCCTACAAGGCCTTGGAAACACTTGGTGCATTCATGCAAAGTGTTTCTATTCCTTTGTGGAAATACTACATTAAACACTAGTGAAGCCGCTACACTGCTGAATGTTAAATGTACAGGAAAGCTACAGAACATGTAGGTGAAGATGACATGAATTATCTATTTGTTTTCACAGCTTGTGTGTATACCTTACATATCTACAATTATCACAGAACCACTCACATTACATAGCACATATTTATTGTACCTTTTCTTTACAGTAAATAATGTCCACACTCCTAACAGTATTGTTAATGGTATAGTAAAACGGCATTAAACAACAAATTGAATGCAAATGTGCTGCTAAAGTATTTAATGAATGAATGCAGCGAAACATCTTTACTAGTGTTAATGACATGTTGGTTATCACTGACATCACGCATGACCTTGTCTATGTGTTAATAAGCTTGGACATATGTCATGTTCAGCGATGCTTAATCACCCACACAAACACAATCTTGCACTACAGCACTCCCAAGGACATTTTATTGACTTACAGTCAATCCCTGCAGGCTGTCGCTCAGGTGGCCGTTAATCGTAGGGTTGGTGGCTCAGTCCCCGTCTCCTCCTGTCTACGTGTTGAAGTGGCCTTGAGCAAGATCACTGAAGCCCAAAACTGTGCAAAAGTAAAAAGGAATGTAAGTCGTATTGGACAACAGCATCTGCCAAATACTGTAAATGTAATGCTAAACCATAACTGTGACGTCCCTGTCATCTTTAACCTAAGCATATTCCTTAGCATATATTATAACTGTAATGTAATGGAACTGTGTCAAATAGCACTTTCAAGCTTGCTATAAAACATTTGGCTTTTTGGCTGTGGCAGGAGTTAACGCTTTTATGCCAGATTGTTTTTGTTGAGAGAAATCCCAAATTTACTGTAACATATGGGAGAACTGTGAACTAGCATAAATAGTTCCTGTGATATTCATGTGACTCAAAAGGAAAAGGGAAAATAAAACACAAGAACTTTGGCTAATGCCAAACTACATAGTCTTCACAACCGTCATGTAATTGCAATAATAATTGCAGTCCATGTGATGGCAACCATTAGTGATGTGGGATTGTTATTTTTAGCCTCCTGAGTTTTAAACAAACTGGTTATAAAACTTGTTGGATGTGCTTCAGAGATTTGTGCTTTTTATGTTTGTGCCAATGTGATGTCCTTTAATGTTAAGTGTTAAGCAGAATCTGAGGGTCTGTGATAAGTGTTTGTGTACATATTCTGTATATGTGTATATGGACGTGTGTTAATGCATGCTTGTGTAGCTCCCTGATTCTTTATCCTTCCATCGCTCCTCAGGCATCCTTTCCTCTGTTTTTACAAGATGTTGAAAGCTGCTGTTTCCTTAAGGGATTCCCAACTGTGCATCTAATGCAAATGAGCCAAATCCAGTTAAAGTGAGATAACAGCATTAACAGTAAAAATCAAAACTCTAACGACAAAATGACTTCTGTTTCTTTATGCTCCAACAGCTGTTACATTTAAAAGTCTAAAACTTTTATAATGCTGAAATCTGCATACTGCCTTGCAGTGTTTATAAGTTGTTCTACTCTAATGGGATTGTCCCTGGTTGTGCTACAACCTGAAAACAATACACATTTTACTGTTATGATATTTCTAAATATTTTATAATATTTCTAGTTCTATTCTTTACTATGTTTTTTGTAATTTCTCCTTTGCACACATTTAATTGTTTCTCACCTCAGACATATGGTGCTTTCAAATGTGGTCGTGTTTACCGTGTTTATGAGTTGGGCACATATGAACCCCCCTCATGTCGTATTCACGACCTCGGGTGTAGAAAGTTTCCGAAATTTACGAGTTCACGACTCGTGTACACGGCTTCCCATGTCATAAACACGAGTTCCATTTGAAGGCACCAATAGAGTGTTTTCTATTTCATGTGATATCATCTCATATCGATCACAGGTCCCTGAATTAAATCAAATCAAAATGGTATTCTGGCAGACTTTGTGATATCAGTAAATATTGTATCGTTGTCCAGAGAATCAATATAATATTGCATCGTAATGAAACTTGTGATTTACACCCCTAATGAATGTGTGCCTTTTTCAGTATTTACCTGACCTCTGATAAACACACACACACACAGCTCACACCTGAGACATTAACCACAACCCACTCCCCGTCTTCTTCTCTGTGTCCTTCTCTGTCATGTTAACCCCGACTGACATTCATGAGACAGCCTGCTCAGTACAAAGTGATAACTCAAGACTCTCCCTCACCATGATGTGCATAATCAGGGTTTTACCCTGTCACCTAGCATCGGCAAGAAGACAGGAGATAGCCTCCAAGACTATCTTGAAACACTCATCTGTGTTTGAGTAATTGTAGATATGTGTGTGTGTGTGTGTGCGCATGGCCAGTGAGTCTCAATAGCCTAATAAAAGGTGATAAGACAAACTGTATTTGCATAATAGGAAAGATAGCTTTCTTCTTCACTGCCTGTGAAGATCATTTCACACAATTAGATTGTGATCATCTCTGGTAGTGTCTGATTAAGAGGCCCAGATATTGATGACTTGGTGTCTGCATTTAGCCCCCTGCTACCCAGTGACTCAATTATTCATGTCATTAGGTCATCCTCCTCACTTCTTCATTTTAAAATGGCATATGGTGATTATATATCCAAATTAAAGCGAAATTACATACCCCATCATAGAGCTTGTGATTGGATCTGAGGGAAATGACTTCTACTACTGCTTATTTCAATTATTACAAAACCATAGTAGTCTATGTTTTCTCTCTTAGTGATAAGGCATTGTTAGGCAAGTTATACCCTTTTACCTCATTTCTCTTTTAAAATTTAAATCCATTTGTTATCACACTCGCTCACAGGAATTTTTATTACTTGAAACTCCTCGGATCAATACTGAGCTTGGGAAAAATAAGCTTTTAGTTTTTTCGCACCAAATAAATGGAACAAATCACAAAAGGTTTTGAAATTAGACAGGTATGTGCCAGTACATCAATTTAAATGTATGCTAGATGATATGGTTGTTCTACAACGTTCCTGCTTTGTTGTTGTTGTTGTATATCCTCTTATATATTATATCCTTGTAGCCCATATTAATGTGGTTTCAGGGCATTGCTGTAAAAGAGCTTAATGTTCAGTCAATTTTCCCTGAATAAACAATGGTTAATGATGAAAATAATTGTTTGCCTTGTTTGAAAATAAGCAAATGACGCAAATCATGTAATATGTTTTTCTGTGAATGGATTATAAATGGCTTTGCTGCAGCAGCAGTGTCTACTTGAGCTTGCTCAAAAATGTCACAAATGTGTGTTTCCTACAGTCCATCACTGTGATGAACACCTAAATCAGTCATACACTGTCAGTGCACTGTCACTGCTGTTATAGATTACAATTCTTACAGGCTTTAATGCACGGATGTTTGTAATGGGCTATGTACATATCATCTGTCACTGTCAAAATAAATCCTAAACACTGTACATATAGTATATAGACATCTTTACGTGCACATACTGTACATATCATCCAGCCCATGTATATCCATACAGTATTTATTCTTTGCACTATTTGTATTGTTTACAACTATAGAACACTTGACTTGTATATAAGACGTTTTATTTTATTTCTTATTCTATTGCTGGTCATTGGTGCTTTATATATATAAACATATCTTTTACTACTTGTGTACATAGCAGTCCTGTCTATTTTACCTTTATTTGTCCAGCTTTTTTGTCCTTGTTCCTAGCTGTTATTTCTATTTCTGTGTTAGTACATTGAGAGAGATGCATAAAACCAGAGTCAAATTCCTTGTATGTATTTACTTGTGAAGCCAAAATGTTCACAAACCTGAAAGTCCTCGTTCACATTCATGTTTTAAACCGGACACTGTGTAACAGTATTCATCTGTATAGCATCAGTTTTATCGTCTTTTTATTTATTTGTTTGTTTATTCCCCAGCACAGACCTTTTCTCAGCATATGCTGGATGCAGAAGTGGCAACTCAAACTATCTTTTTGGCTTGCGACCCCTCAAAATAAAGCAATATCAACTTATGACCCCAATCACAGTTTATGGCCTTAGTTTGGACATGAGTTGTGAGCAACAAAAGTGGGATATTTCCTTCTCAAATTGTTTCATTTGGAGGAATTTCACAGGCCTGAACAGGTAAATATATTCAGCATTTTACCAAAAATAAAAAATAGAGAAAAGTCAGAAAAAAAATGAATATAATTTGTTGTAAAAGAAAATGAGGACCGCATTCAGAGGTAGAATGAAAACTTTTCTATTTTCTCAGGCTTATGATTACTGTGTGTGTGTGCATGTCTGTGTGTGTGTGCATGTCTGCAGGGTAGATGTGGAGTTCCTCACTGTTTTTGTGTAGGTGGTTGTTTTTTTATTGCATTTTCCCTTTTTTTGTTATTGTGGCCTTTTTCTTGTATTCTAATTATCTTCTGTGCATGTTGCTTTTTGCCGTATGAATTTTAATGTGAAGAACAAGCAATATAAAAACACATTTCCGCTTATTTTTGTTCGTATCCACAATTAGTTCTAATTTTGTTAGTACCCATTGATTTCTGGGATTCACCATTTTATTCCTATTTTTCTCTGTTAGGTAAAAACATCTTTTATGACTGGTCGAGAGCACTATTACCAGGATAAGAAGAAAAAAAACACAACTGTTTTCACAGTCCACAAATTGAAGAAATACAGCATTGATCCTGATCAAATCAAGAGAAAATATAAGAGAAATTCAAGAAAATGTTGCTGCATGAGGCCCATTCAGTTTACTTGTAATGAAATGTGTCATATTCATAAAATTGCCTTGCCTTGCCTTACCCCTGCCCTTTCCTTTTGTTTCCTTCTCTAACTTCCAGCACCTGTCTGGAGAAAGATTAAATAAAAGATGAAAAAGGAAGCAGACATCTGATAGAAGTCAGATCTCAGGGCATCATTCATCCCTCTACAAATGCAGCATCGCAGCTGGCAATCTCTGTAGATGAGATCATTTGATGCTCTGCTGTCTCTGCTGCAGAGGAATAATGATCAAATGCACACAGATGTGACATACAGACAGTACATTAACACATTCAAACGTCGGAGGATATAAAAGTCGTCTCCTCATAAAGCTTCTGACATGTGTGTGTATGTGTAAATGTTATGGACAGCAGTTAACGCTGCATCTGCTGAGAAGGGCTTCATAAAAAGTTACATCCTGGCTCCCGCATATGAAAGTTGGCAGTAATGTTCTGATGTTCGGTGGGCGTCGACGGTGCTGCTGCTTCTCCACGATACCGTGCAACTACAGTACGGTGCTTTGCTACCATCGTGCAACGACATCCTCGCTTTGATGAGTGCAAATGCAAATCAAATGCATTCAAATTTTATTCAGACGCACAGCAAGACGAGCTGAATACCCCCACCCTCACCTCGAGCCCACTCACTCACTCACACACGCATGTCTTTCCTTGCAGCCACATTTCTATGTTGAGAAACTTTCTGAGCTCTGCAGGCACACACCCACACTTTTACAGGATCTGCAGACTTCACAATAAAATTGATGTCCGAACACCCCCATACTCTCTCTCTCTCTCTCTCTCTTACTCACTCACACACATCTCCCCATCACAGGTGTTTCCACCCAGCGGCCGCCCCCCCACCCAGACCTTGTGATCCACTAGAGGCTGCTATTGCTCATGTGTCATACCCCTTTGCAGTGTCCTAGATTCCACTTGCATATAGTAGCAGCTTCTCTGTCATTTTTTTCTTTTACTTTCAGCCTGTGCAGTTTTAATGTTTTAATGGCCCACATCCCACACAGCCTGACAGCCAAGTAAAAGAGCACATGTAAAGGAGTGATACAGGAGATCACTCCTGCCGGATACTACAACTCTGTGCAACTTTGCACATCCAAAACTTTGAATAACACCTGAAAAAATTTGGACAACGCACTGTAAATATTGTTCATTATGACCGACTTAATATTAAACCTACATCTGAAACTGTGTTTGTTTCATTGTCTTGTATTTTAATGTGTCTGGCTACTATGGCTTTTTAATTTCCCTCTGGGGATTACTAATTTCAACTATCTACTACAGACTTCAAATATTTAATTGCGATTCATCGCATGATTGTCCATGATTAATCGCAAATTAATAGCACATTTTTTATCTGTTCAAAATGTACCTTGAAGGGAGATTTAGTACTCTTATCAACACGGGAGTGGGCAAATATGCTGCTTTATGCAAATGTATGTATATATTTATTACTGGAAATCAATTAACAACACAAAACAATGACAAATATTGTCCAGAAACCCTCACAGGTACTGCATTTAGCATAAGTAAATATGCTCAAATCTTAACAGGCAACAACAGCTGTCAGTGTGTCAGTGTGCTGACTTGACTATGACTTGCCCCAAACTGCATGTGATTATCATAAAGTGGGCATCTCTGTAAAGGGGAGACTCGTGGGTACCCATAGAACCCATTTTCATTCACATATCTTGAGGTCAGAGGTCAAGAGACCCCTTTGAAAATGGCCATGATAGTTGTTCCTCGCCAAAATGTTGCGCAAGTTTGGAGCGTTATTTAACCTTCTTCGCGGCAAGCTAGTATGACATGGTTGGTACCAATGGATTCCTTGGGTTGTTTAGTTTCATATGATGCCAGTATCTTCACTCTATCAATCTATCTATCTATCTATCTATCTATCTATCTACAGTATGTAATAATATGTGTCTGATATTCCCCTAAAAACATTCAACATTTCAGCACTTTTTTAAAGCAAAGCAGCGTTCTTCTACAGAACAGGAGCGAGAGCGTTTCACCCCAAGAACTAGCAGCGTTTCAGTGCCTGAAAATAACAACAGGCTTCCATTTAGAACTTCCTGTTATTGTTTGGGTAATGGTTGTGAAGTGATACAAATACAGACAGACAGGGTCATCCAGGGCTGCATTAGAAAGTGTGTGTGGGAAGACAGAATACTGTGTATGTTGTGTAAGACCGTGAATGTGTGTGTTTGCATTTTAGAAGCTTAGGATCAACTGAGTATTGAAGTTTGTTCAATTCATACAGCAAAAGGCAAATCAGTTTTTTGTTTTACATATCTTGCCCGACTGATGTAACATCAGCAAGAATGAAGAATTTCATTTTGGGATATAAGATAGCTGGTTTGGAAAATTAGATAGGAAGACATTTAATGATTTGATTTGAAAACTATTGTCTAAGATCTCTCATAACTTGACATACGACAGCCTCTGTTCAAGGACAGAGGGTGTCGTACATTGTAAACTTTAAAAAGCCCCTCGAGGCAAATCTGTGATTTGTGATTTTGGATTATTTAACAAAAATTGACTTAAAGAGGACATATCAAGAGAAAAACACTTTTTCAGTGCTTGTGCACATACATTTGTGTATCTGGAGTGCCTACCAACCCACAAACTGTGAGATAAGACAACCCAGTCAGTTTTTTGTGGGCTGCATAGATCAGAAAACATGTGATTCAACAAGCCATTCAGATGTGGCTCCCCTTCCTATGTCACATGCAGGCTCATTAGAATATACCGCCTCCCATCTGAGTATCTCCACGCACAGCTTGAGAACTACCTCTGCAAAGGTCGTGTCTAGAAGGTAACCCACAAGTTGGGAAACTCTTGCGAGATGGTTAAGATTAGGATCAACGTTGGGCAGCGGGTCTCGTGAGAGTTTTCAGCTCAGATTTTGCAATTTGCAGGTTACCTTTTAGACACGACCCTTTGCAGAGGTGCACCATATTTTTCTTGTAAGCCAATCAGAGCAGATTGGGCTTTTTGGGAGGGGGGCTTAAAGAGACAGGCGCTAAAATGGAGCATTTCAGACAGAGGGTGACTACAGGTATATTCAGACAGACAGTATGAGAAAAATAATGTGTTTTTTTTAACATTGAAGCATGTAAACATGTTCTAATAGAAACCCCAAATACAAATATGAACCTGGAAATGAGCAACATGTCCCCTTTAAATTGACTTGTAAAGAGATACTCCATGTCTGGGCAGGTTAGGCAAAACAAATGGATTACCGGCTGCGGCCGTAACAGTGCATCGTATTGCATGAATAAGCCATTTTGGAACATTTAGATGAGCATATTTGTGGTGCTGGAGGGAGAGACACTGTAATATTTTCAGTTAGACCTTCATGAACTCAGATTACCTTCATGAAGATTATCTGAAATTTCTGTAGTCAAAGTTGTTTTAGTCCGACTGCAAGTCACTGCTCCTGGTGTGGTTGTTTTTCAGGGCAGTGGAAGATGAATTTGTTTGTGGAGGTGATTCAGAAGATTAATTTAATGTTCTCTTTAATCATAGAAATAAATCTGGTGCTGATTTGATCTGTATGTGGGCGTTATGCATTCTTAAGTTGATTATTGGTAAATTGTAGACAGCATCAAGGCAAGCTATTACTGATAAGCTTGTTTTCATCAACAACTTTCTACGTGTTCAGCATCAGGACTGTACTGATTGATTACCCAGCTCTCCATACACACCTGATATTACCCTCAACACTGGCACAGCAGGACCGTCTCCATTGATTGGGCCTGTGGCGAGGCTTTTAATAACATCTAAGACGGAGGTGAAGTGGAACTCCAGACACAAATATCTCTCATGAGACGCTGTTCAAAGGTTGAGCTGAGGGTTTCCAGACACGTCCGAACAGCCTGAGGCGAGTTTTTAAAAACCATGAGCAACACTGTTTTTGCTATAATGCAGTAAATTGTAAATTAATGTGAAACATAATATAATCAGGATGGTTTTACTGTAGAGAACAATCAATCTTAATTGGTTTTCCTCTGTAAGGCAGGCTGAGGATTCAATTTTCATTCATACAGCACATAAAAGTACTTCTGCCTCAAACAACATGTCTGTTCGAATGTATGCCTCCATGTTGACGGGAGGAAATGAGTCATGTTTGCCAAAAATACACATCTTTGAAGTCAGAGTTAGCCTAAGGACGAGTAGTATTCCTGCAAAGGGGTGTAGTCATGGGTAAGCGCACACGGCATATCTCATCAATAAGATCTGAAAGGCATCACAAACAAATGCTGAATTCCTAATATTTCGCTTTGGTCTCAGACCTGCAGCTCCTATACGGCAGATCAAAACCCAACTCATTAGGGTTTCTGTTTGTGTTGCACTACTTTCAGCGCTGCATATCAAGTGCTTTCATTAGTAGTTTCGCTGGAAATATCTGAATGCCTACAGCAAGCTCTTCCATATGTGGGGAGCAAAAGGTAACAAGAGTAAATTTAGCTGTGAACACAGAATTGTCAGATTAGCTGTGAAAACAACCAACTGTTCGCCACTTTACACTTTGAAACCTGCGATCATTAAACCGGAAGCAACGCAGTTTTTGTGAAACACATAACGGCTAACGAATATATGTACTTGTGTATGGGGAGCTGTCACAGTTAAAAAAAATATTCTTTCATTTTTGTTATTATAATGAGAATTCTCTGTTCCATTACAAAAACATGGCCTTTTTCGTTATGACAAACAATATCTCGTTAAAATGAAAACAAATCTTGCTTTGCTCGTATGCTTTGCAGTTCTTGGTTGTATACTGTAATTCTACAACTACTACTAAGACTACTGCATGCCAGTCTGTATTGAAGAAGAGTGTTGTGTGCTATAAAGCACCATAGCACAAACTTGTGACTTGTGCAGCACTATTAGAAAGCAAATTCTCTCTGCAGAACTACTACAAAAAGCCATAATCCCAATCTCCAAAATTTCACAATAACGGCATTTTGTTATGATGGCAATTAAGTTTCCTTACAACAGAGTGCTGCAGGGATGACATATTTTTGAAGGCCAACCAGGGAGTTAGCATCGCCCTGGTTCCCTCGACAGAAAGCCAATGGGATTTTTCCATTGGGTTTTGGATTATTGCAGAAAATAAACTTCGTGGCAAACAAATGTTTATGACAAGAAAAGAAAGAGCAAGAAAATCTTCACAAATGAACACCACTTTTATGATTTTTGAAGTGTGAATGCAATCGCCAGAAGTAAAAATCTCTCTCTCCCTAATTACGGCTACCTCACGTCCATTACTCAAATGTCCAGAGTCTCCAGCCCCTCGCCACTTTGGTACCCTCAACATTAGGCTATAAGTGCTTTGAGTGGTCTTAAGACTAGAAAAGCGCTATATGAATGCAAGTCCATTTACCATCCATTTATAACAAACTACACCACGCTTGCATGACTTCATGTCACCACCAGTAAGCTAAAGGCCAAGACACACCAACCCAACATCAAAGAACTAGCGGCGTCGAAGGCCACTCGTTGAGTCGCCTCATGTCGCATTTGTCTGGGCCAAAAAGTTGCTCTCAAACACACCGCAAAGACTACAGCCGCTGACCAACTACCACGTACATTCTGCGCCTGCGTGAGATGAAATAACTCTCCACACCAGCAAGTGGCGGTCGTCTGCATTCGTCATTCACAAAGGGAAACCGGAAGACCGAGAATGGAGGATATACAAGTTATGATACGTACATGAAATAAAGCAGCGTTTGCCGACCATTTCCACATCACTCTCACTCACCACGTGCACTGATTCGTTTAAGCTGAACCGCCAATTAGAGTGATTTCTGTCACCGACGGGCTCCACCTCGAGTCAACATGCTGAACCGGACGAAAAACCTCCAACAAAGGCAGACTAGAGCCGGCGATGCGGGACACACCGAAAAAACTAGGCCGACAGACGCTCACCGACGGCCCCAAACTGTCCGACGGCCGACCGTCAGCTTGGTGTGTCAGGACATTTAAGGCAGACTACTGTTTGCTGTGATGACGTTTAGTAGTCTCATTTAGCCACTTTTTAGCAACCGCCTTTTTTTATGACACATAAAGGCTTCAAAGTCACAAGTGGGATATTTACTGATGCAATTTATGTTGTAGAACAAAATGTTCTCTTAAGCTTGTGTTAACCACAGACCTTATTTCAGGCATCTAACTAAAGACACATTCAAAAAACCCATTGACTTCCAGACGAGGGAACTGGAAGTGCTAAGATGCAAACTCATTTCCGGGTTTTAGGACTCATTCCTGCAGCACTCTATAACAAACAAGATCTCATTCTGACGACAAAGCCATTTTATAACTAGAAGATTTCCTGTTACAGAATTACAAGATGTTTTTCACATTGTGGTGTCTCCGTACTTGTCCACCAAAAGCACATCAGGTCTGTGGGCCGTCTCTGAACCGCTGTCAATAATTAAAGACTTAAAGAGCGAAGGATTAGATCCGACTGACACTGGCCTACATCTCTGCATGAACAGCACAGCAGGCAGCTGATGATAACATCTTCTCTATAGGAGGAGGAGTAGTCATGCTGAGACAGTCTTGGAAGTGAAAGGCACTGCATGTTAGTACACAGTGTACAGTCAACTGCCAGCGGTATAGTGTATGCAGTGGTCTGTACAGTCGAGCACATGAAGCAGCAGTCAGTACATTTCTCATTAGACGATGAGAAATGAGGATGAATGTGGAGAAATATCAGTTTCTGAAACCACACTGTTTTCACTGAATGAAGATTATGTTTGGAAACTAATTTCCATCATATATAACAGAAATGAAAATGATCATGGTAAGTCAAAATTATGACAGTCTAAGTCAAACTTACTTACTTACTATGTCAAAATAATGATATGTTTAATAATTTAAATATTATTTATATTGATTGCACTCTATCTATCTATCTATCTATTTGAGTGGTGTACATTGACACCAATTTCCCTTTTTTTGTGATGCTCAGCACGACTTTCAACAACGTAATTTGATCCATCCATTATCTGTAACCGCTTATCCCATTCGGGGTCCTGGGGGCTGTAGCCGATCCCAGCTGACAATGGGCGAAGGCGGGGCACACCCTGGACAGGTCGCCAAACTATCACAGGATGCAAGCTCATATTCACACCTACGGGCAATTAAGAGTCAACAATTAACCTAACCTGCATGTCTTTGGACTGTGGGAGGAAGCCGGAAGTACCCGGAGAAAACCCACGCTAACACAGGAAGAACATGCAAACTCCACACAGAAGGGCCCCAAGCCGGATTTAAACCTGCGACCCTCTTGCTGTGAGGCGACAGTGCTAATCACTGCACCACCGTGCAGCCCCCATGTTGAGATCAGTTGAGGAAATATCAAGCTTCGCCCACCAGCCAGAACAAAAAACTTTCTAATTTACCAGCTAAACAGTACACTACAAGATGTTTCTGAAAACTTTTGAGGAGAGAAATAGGCATTAACAGAATATTGATTCATATTTGATCAGCGCTGCCTAGTTTGACCGTTTGATCGGAGTTTGCGAGTGATTGACAGCTGCCTCCGTTGACTGAACAGCCAATAGGAACGCTCTCTCTCTCTGAAATGACCTGTGATAGTCTGAAGTCTAGATTTTTTAAAGCCTGAAAACAGAGCCATGAGGAGGTGCAGAAGTCTAGTTATCTCTCAGAACACTTGAATTACAATAGGCTGAAAGGTTATTATGGAATTTTTGCACAATGATGCCACAAATATTCTGCCTACTGCAGATTAAGGTTAAAGACAGTATATTGTATATCACAGTGATGTGAAAGCTAATAGATACACTTGAAATACATATACGTACTGTATGATTTGATATCAGGTGCTTGTGTGTACTCCTTCAGCTGTACTAACTCACCACCCCACTGTGATTTTTTAGAAATGTGGATATGAAAGTGCGTGAGCATATAGGGGTAAAAAGGAAGCCTGTGATTAAGATAAATGTTACAGAACACATACTATAATCCATGCAATGATGCTGCAGTCTGAACAACTCCTGGGGCTGCTTGACCCAAATTCAGAGCTCCATTTCGTGAGACGGGTGGAAGGCAGGCACACTGGGCACAGCGAGAACGGGGTCGGGCTGTGCATGAGACTGTACACAGCTATATTTATTCAAAAGAGGTTACCTCCAGCAACCGAGCTGATCTCTTATGAAGGTCAGTGTGTCCTCTGTGGAGTCTTCAACAAGGGCAGAGTTACTTTGTTGCTAGTGTTACACTCAGATTAAAGTTTGTGTTCATATTTTTCTTTGTCTAATCATTCCATAGGAGTCTTTAATGTATGATAATGTTTTAAATTGTGGGTTAAAAACTAGTGGTAGCACGGCCTTTAATCTACCTTCTGTTCAATTTACAGCTCGACTAAAAGTGACACACAGAATGAAAGCCTATGAATGAATGGATCTTGACAACTTGCTGCAGCATGATCACAGGTTCTCGCCTAAACAGGCCCGTGTGAAGCCTCCGCCCCAAATACACTCCAGCCCTCCTCCTGTCTTTGCCTCCACCCTTCCTCCAAGGCTACACCTGTTGCATGAGATATGGCACGTTGTAACAGCTTGCCCTCCGCAGCACAAGGATGATTCTGCTCTGCTAGTTGGACATAAACGTGACATAACAAGGTATGTTAACTTTTTTCTTTATCTTTCTTTTTTTTTTTGCTCTTTGTTTTTTAATATTATGTGGCTCAAATATTATAATCAAGCTTTTAGGATGTTGCTACAATGCTGAAATTAGTAATTCAGTGTTTCCTCAATGGTTAAGATCAACTGGGAGTAGACGTCTATTTTGGCCTGCAGGTGTGTGAGGGAACAATGTGGGAGATTATGAAACGCTCTGCCTCCGGCCTTGTCTGCGCAGATGAAGCTCATACTTCGCTGTGCTTTTTGGTTTCGAGGGGAGTGTTAATATTTGATACACATCTCAGAAGTGAGGTGTTGTTAGAGTCACAATAAATATGCAAAGGAAACATATGTAGGAAACACATGAACAGTTTCCATGAGCATTAACCCTTTATGGTGGCAATTTAAAGCAATAAACATAAAGAAGCAGCGGTGGTGAAGTACATTTACTCAAGTATTTTACTAAATACAAGATACTTTACTTAGTATTTCCATTTTATGCAACTTTATACTTCTACTCCACTACAATATACTACATATATATTATATATAATTAGTACAAAGCTTTGTTGAATAGTCGATTCTGATTGGTCAATCACGGCATTTTACGGTCTGTTATTTATTTATAGCAGACCGTTGCTGTAGAAGCATTTCTGATCTCAGACTCTGGAGGACCGCTATCGGGCAAATTATTGTTTTTTTAAGTAAGTAGCCGTGTAATAAGTGAGATAATGTACAGCGAGCGGGTCATTGTTGTGAAATAAACCCCTTACATATTGTACTTTTTACTCCACTACTTTTTTTGGCTCAAACATTACTTTGTCTGACAGCTACATTACTGGTTACTTTCTGATAAACTGAAGGATGAAGTGTTCCTTTATTTGTTGAGAAAATCCTTCTACTTCTACTTCTACTCATCACAAAACTGAAAACACAGCTGTTTTTCTGAGTTCATGAAAAGTTGCACGAGTAATATTAATCCAAAAACATTATATATAGTAAAACACTGACAGTTTTTCTATATAATGAGTACTTTTTTTTGCTGATAATGCTTCCCTACTTTTACTTACAGTAAAGGTGCAGTGTGTAGGATTTGGTGGCATCTAGCGGTGAGGTTGCAGATTGAAACCAACTGAAATTTCTCCTGTGTGCCAAGCGTGTAGAGCTACAGTGGTTGATGCAAAATCATGAAACATAAATGGCCCTATCTAGAGCCAGTGTTTGGTTTGTCCATTTTGGGCTACTGTAGAAACATGGCGGCCGGCTCCGTAAAGAGTGACCCGCTCTGTAATAAACGGCTCATTCTAAGGTAACGAAAAAACCATGACTCTTATTTTCAGGTGATTATACACTTTAGAAAACATTTATTATATTCAATTTCTGCTAATAGATTCCCCTAAATGTTACACACGGCCCCTTTAAGTAATGTTTTGAATGCAGTTTACTTGTAGTGGAGTATTTTCAGTATAGTATTAGTACTTTTTTTTAAGTAAATGATCTGAATACTTCTTCCACCACTGTGAAAAAGTGCCCTACAAAGCAAAATGTTTATGTATTTAAGAACACTGACTATGATCATTTTCTTTTTTGAGGATTAAATCAACATTATTTACAGTCTATAAAGTGCCAATAAAAACATACAATTCAGCTAATGTAAGCACCACTGCAACATTATTCTATTATTGCTGTTTATCTGATGCAGAATTAAAGCTTCCCACTTGGTCTGAACATCAAATATGATCATGATTAGGTAATCTTGGATTTTATTGGAGTTTTAGTTTGTCTTCAAGGGTAGTGAGGGTTGGCTGGTGAAACTAATTGGGACACAACTTCTAATTGAAAAGCTGCTGCCAAATTGCCACTGAAACAATGCAGCGTCTTTTTCCAGTGGGGAGGCCAATTATAGCCGGATCTCTGGCTCCGGTTTAAGCATGTTTTCTGATACAAATGCTCTTTCCAAGGCTTTGCTTTGAAGCTCGTCTCAGTCCAGTTGTCTGTGTGCAGGTTTCAGATCTTTTCAGCATCCCGTGGAGGAATCACAGCAAGCTGTTTTTACTTTCTTTTTTCACGTGTGTGTGTCCGGATGTTTGAACGTCCAGAACAAGTTCCACATCCTCTAAGAAAAACAGATATGTGAATGTGTTATTTAAAGCTTCAAAATATTGTGTCAGAAATAATGGGGTTGAAAGGTGATACAAGCTGTTTTAGAGGCATAGCGGTAAAGATAGGACACAGAGATGTTTCTGTTGGATGTTTCAACAAAAGGAAACCAGACAAAAGTAGGTCGACGTATTTTATAAAAGCCATTCATTTGATCCTTGAGGTCACATTTCTATACCTGTAGGCCTATCAACCTACACAAAGACGGTAGTTTCACTCACGTTCCTGTTCAGGAATCTGTCTTCCATCAAGTGATCCCACCTGTTGGCCACAGACATTGATGTGTATGAGTGTGTGTATCTGTTGTTTTCTTTCTAGACTTGTGGGATATGTTGAGTCATGGAGACCAAAGGTCACAACCTCTCAATAGTGTCCTGCTGCCTGTCTCGGGTTCAGCTGCCCGTGTCGTACATAAAGATGCCTGGGTCTTTATTTTAGTGCTTTCGTAATGAGCTGAGCCGTCACGAGGCTTTTACAACTTGAGCAACGCGACCCTATTGAGCATTCATAAAACAGTGTCGCTTCTCTAATTAAGCTTTCACTCTTTTTCTGCCCCTGAATTATTATGTTTTTAAAGTTAACGGAAATGTAAAAACAAATAATTTACATGAAAATAGTTTCCTTTTTTATGTTTGTGCACAGAAGTGATTGTTTTTCTACCAAACAGCTTTCAACAATATATTCAAAAGTGCTTTATGTAGCAGAAAAGTACATTGCAATACGACAGAAATCATAAAATACAAAACCTTTTTCTGTCCCTTGGATGAATGTAACTCAATGCAGTGTGTGCTTTATTTTTTGAGGCTATATTAATCCTGGCTTTTCTATTATTAGTTTTTTTTCCTTTCCAGCTGATGCACCGTCACATTGCCCACATGAAAGCTGTTAATGTTTCCTAGAACGGAAAGCCTTACAATCCTGAGCAAACACAGGCACAGACAGACAGGTGTGTCAGTAAACCCGTCAAATCTTGTTGTGTGTTTACATTTCAGACTTTTAGAAATCCAGAAAGATTGATGGAAATTGTTAAATAGTGTGCAATGGAAAGTAAACTTTAATTCATACCAAGGTTATAATGGTTTTAAATATTCAATTAGTTTATATTTTATTTTGTTTTAGTTAATTTTCAGTGTGTTTGCCAGTTTTAGTTTAGTTTCAGTTTTTCAGAAATTATTAGTTTTTATGTTTAGTTTTTGTTAGGGCCAGCTATAATGTCTCAGTCGCTACATATACATAGAAAATGCATGGTTGGAGAACTGTGTAAGAATGGCCATAAAGTTTAATGTTAATCTTTATGCTAATTTAGTGAAGCAATTGCAGCATAATGTCATCTCCTAGAATGTCAAGTCCGTTCAATTTCTACGGTTAATGTCACGAGAGTTCACAGCTGTCTCTTTTTTATATTATAGCTCAAAAAATAAAACTGAAAATAATTTGTTTGTTTATTTTTTTATTTGATTAGTACCCAGCCAATATAGTTTCAGTTTAGTTTTTCTTAAAGGTTATAGTTTTTATTTAGTTTCAGTTTACTAACAATATTTTTCACTACTTATTTTCGTTTAATTTCAGTTTTAGTTTACTATAATAACCCTGATTCAGACTTACTTCTAGCAGTGACATAACATGCTACGATAAATTAAGTGATAAAATAATTCAATGAGAAATAAATCTTTATTTCATTTTTCCCCATTTTCCTCTTGTTGGTTGTTGTTCTTGACATTTTGAGAAACAAGCATTCAATCATTATGTTAAAAGGTTAGATCTATACAGTGTGTTAGTTGACTGCAGAATCTTCCAGCTACTTAGCATGAACAGCATGCATCTTGTTCTCCTTTGTGTGTGTGTGTGCACGTAGGTAAACATGTGTTTAAAAGAGGCTCTTTGCTACTAATGTCCCTGTCAGGTCGATTGCTTAAACAGCTGCACCCTTGAGTATCCAAACACACACACGTGAACACACACTTACACGGTTGCTTTTTGCGCTTCAGACTATGTTTGACAACTTGTGTATATCACTTCTCTTTGCAACAAACCAGCTGTGTCTTGATGATGAACAATATGACACACACTTTTGTTCACCACCACCAGAGAAGTTGGGAACAAATCCAGATTTAAAGCCACCATCTTATCAAACCAGGAGAATCTTCCTTAAAAGACAGATGTGAAAACTTTGAAGTATATCATCGAGTGTGTGCGTGTGAACCCTGCATCACACAGCTCTGCCAGCCAGATGTTTTCTGGTCTTGGGATAATAATACCTTACAAGGAGGCAGGTGAGGAGAGGGTCACATGCCATCTGGATCAATTTATCCTGACAGTGGAAATGACTGCCTTCACCTGGCATTAGGGAGGAAACACTTATCATTAGTCCTTGTTTGGTCCAGGCTACGTTTCAGTGGGTCATCTTGTCCTTTTTAGGAGAGGCTGCTCCTGCACGTGAACTATACCTTCAAGTCTTTTTCATTTCAGATGCTTTGAAGTCGAGAGATGATATGTAGATGCTAAACAGAGTGTTCTCTTCCTTTGGTCTTGTTGAGAGGCAGACTTCTCAAATTACAGTCACAACACAATTGTGACAGTTGATGAAACATGACACCTAGTGGTCCAATATTAACACTGCAGGTTCAGGGAAGGAAGTCCATACAAGGCAAGGACGCAGGCTCGCTTGTGAGTTTAGTGAGTGTATACACAAGTATGTAGGTGTATATTTTTACCATATTCTATATTGAAAATGTAGTTTTAGATGTTTTTTTGTAAGTTGTTCTCAGTCTCACTTTAGGGACTGTACAGAAATTATTAGGGGGGGTGAACCTTATGTTTAACTTTATAAAAAAAACAACAACTAAAAAACGACAACATCCTCCCCAAAACATGTAAAAATTATACAACAGTGTTAAACTCATTAACTCATTAATGATACAGAGACAGAACTATTGTCCTCTCCTCCGTATATTATATGGCAAAGAACACATTTATGAACCATGGTGCCTGTGAACTTTGTCTTTTCAATGTAACTATTTATGTCACAAATGAAATTTAAATTTAGCAAGATAAAATAATAATAAAATAATCCTGTTCTCCTAAAAAGTCAGACTCCCCTACTTTATGCATAAAGGTCTTTACACACGGGAGGCGTGACAAATAAATGATAAGAAAAAGAATATTATATGTCTAAGGCTTTTATTGTGAAAGGTAAGAACAGAAGGAGTGGATCTTGTCTGCGCTGTCTTTGTCAAGTTTGAAAGGAGTAATAACATTTGCCGTCTTGGTTCGGACTACGGAGTCTCTGTGTTGTTGTTTCCAAAACATGCAAAAGCTCAGAAAATCAACCTTGTTCCTGAAAAAAAATTACACAATAGTTTAAAAAATATATATTCACGTGCAAATTAATTACACGAAAAAAACGCTGCCGACGCGTAAAGTTTAATTTCTTCCCTGTTTTCTGACCACCTCCCCCTAATAATTTGTGTACAGTCCCTTACCATTTCATCCGTTCATCCCCTGATCTCTATCACAGGAACAGTAAATCTTGCTCCTGTCGTGCACTGGGTTGGTCCTGTAGTCCGTCAACCCACCGTGGTGTGGCGTAGATTTATGATTAGCCGAAACATCTGCTGCGCCCACAACCCAAAGAAAGAGGGGGAAGCAGGCACAGCTGGGACTTAGAGAAACCGAACGCAACTACCGTAAACACAGTTTAACGTTAGCAGACACGCCTCAACAAAATAGGAATAGTATCATAGAAGACAAGAGGAGGGAAAAAACAAAAGAATGTTATTGTCAAACCCGGGGAAATAAATGATTTGGGGTGGTTTTGGAGCACAAAGAGAGAAGAAATGACGAGAGAGAGACTGAAAAACAGAGGGGAAAATGCAAAGTAATGATGCACAAAGGATTATCAACTTTGTCAAGTTCAAATTCCTGTTACCAAGTGATAAATCAGAGAGCTCAACCACCTCCCAACAGCTGCTTCTGGACTGCTTACTGTAAAAAAAAAAAAAAAAACTGCAAGAGGGAGGAAAAGAGGGTGAGGATAAAAGAGCTAAAAACAGTGAGTTCAGCTGGAATAAGAATTAAGCACAGTGTGAGAGGAAGAGTGGCAGGAGGAATTAATGCAAGAAGACAAGACATGTTTAGGGGGAAAATGGAGCAGGAGAGGAAATAGCTGACACAAGAGAGCGCTGAGAAATTGGTGTCAGGGAAGGTAAAGTAGTTAGAGGCGGTCAGAGAGAAATGATCCCAGGAGAGGCTGAGGAGACGGATGATGAGACAGATACTGGGAACGAGAGGGGTGGGGGAGATAGTCGACAGCTCAGATTTACGCAGAATCGTGGTGACTCAGTGGTATTTTAATAAAGCTCACATATTACTGTCTTATTGTCTCGGGCTTTCCCACCAAATTAACAATCCTGTTTACTCCCATGTCAAGCTGTCTGTGAATCACACCATAAATCTGTTTCTGATATTGAGCCCGATGCATTCCACTTCATTCCACTTTCACATAAAGCTTTTGGCTCCTGCTAGGCGGTTTCCTCTGTTTGTTAGTGGATCTAGTGAAAAACAAACATTGCAATCTCAGTCCTATATGTTGGCTCTTAACTGACCATATGTTAGGAGGATAGGAGAGGCATGAAGATATCTCCTCCGCTCTTTTCTCACACACACACATTGTTGTTTCAGGTGAAACGGAGGACAACAGGTGTGTGGGTGTGTGTGTCTGCAGCCGTCTATCTCTGACTCAGCGGCGTGTTTGGGTCTCCCTGTTTCCCATGGCCCGGCAGCAGGCGTTGTTTTCATATACCACTCTCCCAAAACACCATTGTGTCCACAGCTTTGCTTACACAAGCGAGTCGAGTTGAGAGTTAACCATTAAATACTGTCTTGGTGTAGTCTTCAAGGGTGTCCTAATGACTACTTCAGTCCGGTGACTTCCCCTAAAAAGCTTTACTCGGTATCGGTGAGGAAAACCTTTGTGTTTTTGAGTATAGAAGTCTGATTGTATAGAAGTCTATGAGAAAATGACCCTACTTCTCAGCTGATTTATTACCTCAGTAAATATTGTAAACATGAGTTTATGGTCTCAATCGCTAGTTTCAAGTCTTCTTCAATACAGCATGATGTTCATTTAGTAAATTATGGTCGAGGCTTCAAAACGGCAGTCCACAAACCAATGGGTGACGTCGCAGTGACTACGTCTACTTGTAACAATTAGAATTTCACAATCTTAGCAAGTTATGCATGCATAAACATGCCAGTTTTAGCATGTTTTTAAAATGCTATTTCTTTGTATTTACTGCACCATGCTAACCATGGCCATACCAACATGCTGACAGCACTGTGATATTCAATAGCTGTTAACATGTAGGCTAAACATGCTAATGAAAGGCATGTTAGCATAATATTTTAGCCTCTAGCTCAAACAATACAGCTAACATTGACAAAGTACAGCATATACCGCATTCATGTCCTATCATTCGGACCTCAGCCTCGTTGCTGTTGTCGGAGATATCACAACTTTTGTATCAGCTTTCACTTAAAGTAGTTAATTTAGGCTACTTAAAAGGTTTGACGACAAAGCTAGTAGGCTACTGTTGGTAACCATCTTGTGAACTTTCAGAATAACAGGTTTCCTGTTCTTTCCATTGTGTGAATGCAGCAATAGACTGATGGATTTCAGTGAGGTATGATAATGAAGAGCCGGGCATAACAAGATGTCTTCAAATGGCTTTTCATGTGGCTTTCCTTGTGGCATCACCCTCAGGAGAAACTGGCAATTTTTAACTCACTGGTGGTAAAAATCTAAGAATAGTAGCCTACAGTACATTTTTCATCCATCTACTGCAGTACTTTTGTTTTCTTGTGTGTAATGAGCATTACATCCTCACGAGGCCGCTAGTGTGGCTCCAGACTGTCGGCCTTGTTTCATTCTGACTAACTTGTTAGGAGAAAGGGAAACAAATGTTTTGAGCCAAAGTCTCAAACTTCCCACATTCTTGTGCCTCAGCTTGTAGCCGTTTTTTTGTTTTTGTTTCTCTGACTTGTCTGCTGTTGTGAATTTAGCACCTGCCTCCTACACTGGACCAGCACCCAGCGGTGACCAGCTGAGGTTAAAGCCTCTCATCGCTGTGGCTCTCAGGAAAACACATCAGAGCAGAGAGGGACCAACCAAAACATGTGGAACTGCTCAGTGGGTCTACCATGAGAGTTTCACATATGATAATAATCAATTCAAAATCCTGTTTTTTAAATCCTGTTTAAGCAAAAGCTTGCACATTTTCCACAGACATGGTAAAGTCTTTGATTTTATAAAACTGTCTCTGGAGAAACAATTACTCTGTAGAAGCTCATCGTACACTCGTCATTACTACCCTGTAAATGGACGTGATATAACTAAACCACAAACACTTCACATACAATTACCCACTTGAATGTCCGATCGAAGTCTACAGAACAGATGGAACAAATATGCTTTGTTCTATCCAGCTACAGCAAAGATGTTTCCAGTTTGGGAAGTCTTTAATGCATCATTCCTCTCCTGCAGAGCATGCATGGTCCATTATTCCCGGCATTTGATGCACACACACAGAGAGATTCAGGCTATATCCTAGATTGCAGCTGAGTGGGATTTCATTGGCAAAGCGCACTGTTTTCCAAAAAGGGATTGAAGTCCATATTGAGGATTTGCTATAAACAGGATTTTGTGATATATAACATGAGGACAGTGACATCTGGGATGTGGATATCTGAGCTGCTGTACAACAGGCATCAAGAGAGGATTATAATGAATCTTAATATACTGATCATACATATTAAAGCCAGGTGGCAGCACAGTTTGCTCATATTTTGCCGTCATTTTGTTAATTATGCTACTTTTCTACAATGAATGCTATTTTTAAAGAAATTTTCTGTATTATATGTTATACAAACATTTTATTCTTTTGTAAGAGTGTCTGTTTTTTTAGTATTTTTGTACAAAGCAAGATATCTTTGAAGACTGACAAAAGAATGTATTTGTATCCCGGAGAGACCTTTTCGTTGTGATGTCTCATTTTAAAATCTCAGTGGGAACAAAGCTGTTAAAGTGGGACAGATGGAAAGCAATTTACAGTGTTGCGAGCGGCTCTGTCCTGTCTTTTATTAGTCCTAAAAATGGAGCGCGGTGTGTAGAACTCAATGGCTTTGCAATTACAAGGGAAACGAACATTTGGGAACATTTAATGTCACGACGCGTCACTCATCGGCACCTGAATGAACAAAGAAAGACGAGCACACACATGCAAGCGCAGAGCCCCACTGACCCTGCTGGAATGTCCTTGAATGCACATCTTTTCTCCACAAGACCCTCATTTAGCACCACACAGAAGTGACGCGCCACTCAAAACATGCCTTAAATCCTCTCTTAAAAAGACCCAGAAATACCTCACACACACAGAAAAACATCTGTGGTGTAGACAGATATCGACTTGGGAAGACTTTTATCCCTTCTGTTTGTTGAAAGGACAACCAAAACTGTCTAAATCACAAGCCCGGGCCCCTAATCTTGACAGGCCGGGGTCGGACAGGAAATGATGTCACAGTCACAGCAGCAGATCTCCAGACGCTGATAAGGTCGCTCTCCCTGGGAACGCAAAAAAAGGGAGAGACAGACAACCCCTTTGTCTTCCCTTTCATCTTGTCCCATCAAGGCAGGAGTGATTACTGCCGAGAGCTATTCAGACATTCGTCACTGAGACAGTGCACTTCATAATAATGTCGCAGAGACATGCTGGAAGTTTTTGGGTCTGATCCAAGAGCAGGGTATGAATTATCAATGCTGAGATCGCTCTTCTCCCCTTGTGTTAAATCAAAACAACCCGCGACGCATAAACTTAATGAATATAGACTCGGAGAGCAAATGGAGTCAGGTAATTGATCCAAGAAGTGATGCAGGAGGTCGACCGCCAAGAGGAGAGTTTGTGTTTTCCCATTCTTTAATGACGATATTAGTGTGTACACTCACTGTGAGTCATGCTTTATAAACCTTCAAGCCCGTGGGCTGCTGTGTCTAAGCCTGCATAGGAGGTTCTGGTTTGAAGTAAATCACTGAAGGGGTCCTGCTCACTCGCCTAAGGGGGTCTCCCACCCGCTAGAAAGGAATTAGACATGGAGGGAGGAAGGGAGGACGGAGCGCTCAGGGTCTCATCCTGCTGTGTTTGCGTGCAAGTGTGTGTGAATTTGTGTGTTTATGTCTGTACTTGCTGTACATGCGCTTGTTTATACGGTTGCTTAATGAACCCGGGCGGGTGTGTGCTCCAAACTTCCTGGCTCTCTCCGGAACCTCTCGCTCCCTATCTTTGTGTACATTTCTTCGTCTGGTTCTCCCCCCATGTGTACCTATGTGTGTTTATGTCTGCGTTTTTAAGAGCGCCCTATCAAATCTCCCCATTCTCTGACTCACAGAGCACATAGCAGCCCCCTCCACCCTCCTCCACCGTCTCTCTGTTGGCTTAGATGGACAGCCCATCTGGTTTTCATGAAGGAGGAATCAAAACTGAGTGTCAGCCCGCTGTGACCCGCTTTCATCCTCCCCATCCGCAGCTTCACCGTCACGTTTCTGCCGGGGAGACAGCCTGGACTAGTCTGGACCTTGACAATGAGTGAAACAACAACAAAAGTAGATTTCCCCTCTTTCTCATGAATCAGCTGGAGTCACAGGTAGAGCCCCGCTGATACATAGCAGACCCGATACTAGTGGCTCGATTTTTAGCTTATCACAGATATCTTGTATTGCTGAATGTGTAGCTGGATAAGTAATAATAAATTGCCAAAGATATACTGTATATGATGAGGTCACTTAGAGACAATGACATCAAGTTTGTTCTCCTGTAAAATGTCCCGGCTCAGTACATATCTTAAGCACAATTCAAAAGGCATCCTCAGGGCTTGTGTCCATATAGCGTCTTTTTCTGGCAGAAAAGAGCCCGCAGGGCACTGGGGAGCGCTTCATCCCAGCATTTCATCAAAAAGAGCTCTCAGTGTCCGGCCCATTTGCTCCCACAAATGGGCTGACATATAAAGCTCTGGATATACTGACATGGCCAATACAAGCTTCTCCTCCATTGTCTTGATAACTGTGGTGACGAGTCTCAACGGATGATTGGTTGCCTGAAAAGGAGTGACGGCAACGTCACCAGTGCTTTTCTGAAAAGTTCAGAGATTTTCCACGAGAAGCGGTCCAAGCGGCCGCACAAAAAAGGCGGTGCGTGCAGAGAACAGACGCTGGGTGTAGCATCTTTTCTTTAGGTGGCCACATGCGGCCGCATACGCTCTCTCCTCATTGGGAACAATTGAAAAAAGACGATGACGTTCAGCCAATATCGGTATATGGACACAGGCCCTTATCAAAAACACACTGGTTGACAGATTGTTAACAGATTTTTTAGACTCTAAAAGCTGCTATAATCTGGTATAATATATATTTTTTTATGAATAAAATGACTGCCTGTAATGTGACAGGTGTTGCTTGCCGTGACTACAAACCCATAGACTCTACAGAGCTTTTTAATGTCTTTAAGCTCATTGTTTTGGTCAACACTCTTTATAATTATATAATTAATAATAATTAATTTTGAGATGAAGCTAGCGGGCAGTTTTTCGCAAACCCCCCACCCCTCCAAAAGCAGGGTCAAATATCACTGTTATGTAGAGTGATCATTGTTTAATTAGTACGAGCTAGCACATTTGGCTAATATCCTTCAAGTGCCATCTGTTGCTTGACTTTTCAGGGTTTTTCTTTACATAGGTATAATAAAATCCCAAATATTGGGGAGTTGATAACGATATTCTTGTAGAAAGACACAAGTTGTGTGGTACTTTGTCGAGAAAGTATGAAGGAGGTAAAGAAAGACTGATTGGAAAGGGGAAAATGAAACAAAGAGGAGAAACTGGGAATGGAGTAGTGTACCACCTCTCAAGAACGTCACCTACATATTTCTGCGGTTAAGGGTGAGAGACAAATTAGCATGGCTTTCTTTCCGTGAAAGAAAAACATGTGAGGAATGCTCGAAAGACTGCAGTTTCTGCAGAACGGGAAAACCACAGATACCGAGAGAATTAGAGAGAGAGAGGCAGAGGCTTACGTTTCATATTTCCATCTGCAACTTCACCTGCTGAATAAAGAGGAACTTTTGATTAAAACAAACCCTTTCTCCTCGTCATGAAAATATGTATGGACTCTGGAGTTAGAACAAACAAACGTATGTGCTGCTTGTCTAAACCGCCTCACTCACGCTCATTCTCAGACAGAAATAAACGATCGCCTGTCAATCAAGGAATGTTTCAGTGATGAACCTCGCTTCCTGCAGCAGGAGGGGTTTCATGCTCTATACATCTTCCAGATCCAGATGTAAAAAAAGTAGTCCAGAGGGTGTAACCCCTACATTCCTCAGGCCTAATGTGGATGTATAGCAGCAATCTTCACATGCCTGCCGTTTGGCTCGGTCCTCTGCAGGGAAGCCCCCTCTGTTGTCTCTCCCTTTGATACGAGTCAAAGACTGGGCAGTCTGCCGGAAGACAATTGCCGAGGAAAGGAAATGAGAAAACCCAGAGCAGACAGTGGAAGTCAACGAGGGATAGGAGAGAAGAGAAAGACTGACTTAGCCTTTTAAGAACTCCCAGTGATTAAAATAGAAAGAAAGGGGCCACAAACGAGGGGCTGGATTTCTGCAATTCTCTGATGGCGGCGGGGCCAAAGGAGTGTGTACTATGCACCCGTGTGTTTATACATGCATGACAAAGTAGGATGCTTCCATTCTTACATTACATACAGTAACACACACATCCAGTGTCCGTGCACACTGGCATGCTTTTGTGTATCCATTTGTGGCACATTGTGTCTGTGGGTGTGCTCGGGTATGTGATAAAGCCTGCGTGTGTTTGAGAGAGAGAGAGAGCGAAGAAACTCTGAAAAGCCTCGAGGGGGATTTCCTCTGAAAGGGAAAGCTTTTCTCTCCTCCCCCTCTCAGACACTCTCTTACTCTCTCCTTCCCTCTCTCTCTCTCTCTCTCTCTCTCTCTCTCTCTTTCTCTCTCACCCCTAAACACTCAGAGTAGCCGGAGAAGCGAAAGAGAAGTGAAGCCAGAGGATCAACAGGCAGCCTGACACTCAGAGAGACTTGTTGAAAAAGTCTGCGAAGAATGGGAATGACTTTGGTTACTTTTCGATCAAGACAACTCGCTGTCATGTGGATGTACTTCAGTCGACTTCTGTTGTTGATGCTCTAAACATGGCAGGTCTCTCAGCAGCACAGAGCCAAGGGAGGCTGTCTGGAGAGGATTATCAAGACCAACAATGAGAAAACTTTCTGCTTTATAGAGGAGATACGTCTGCAAAGATGGTAAAGTAGCATCACAATAACAAGTTTTAGTCTTGGTTGTGTTTCTTGTCTGTTGTTACTTTCTGGTTTAAAGTGCTCCACTGACCCAGTAACAGAGTGTGAGCCTCTGGTTTGGACAAGTGACTTTGTTTCTCTCTGTCTTTGTCAGTTTGCTTGTAACTAATGCATTTTATATGCTTTTAGCAGCTTTTTTTTTAGCTGCATATTACTGTGCACGGTATTGATGCACATCCTTTGTTCTCTTTTTATGAAACCTTATCTGCGTGACATACAAAAGCAGCACAAAGCTAATGTAACTGCACTCTTCAAACCTTTTTTTTTGTTATCCTGAGCACAGTTGGTGGGACTGTTTCACATCAGCAGCCCACGGCATCTCAAGCTTTTTTTTAAGTGTGTGCACCCTGACAAAGAGGGAGTGACAGAGAGAGGCACATTGTCTTTTGTTTTGCATGTTTAAGTCCTTTGATTGGGACTTAATTGATGCGGATGGCACGCATACTTCAGCGAGTGGAGAGTGTTTTGGAGTATAAATTACTTGACTGCTTTGAATTCTCTAGTTCAGTGTTCGGCACTTTTTAAAAAAGTTCAAACCACAGGGCTTATTTTTTTTTTTTTTTTACGACTGGACCAGTCTAATCCTGGTCACAACAGAAACTAATTAATGACAAAGAGTGAGCCACACGATTGGAATATGTTTGATGATGTATTTGTGGGAGGATGTGGCGTCTTTGAACTTTTATTTACTGGTTGTTGCTGCTGCTGCAAAAATTGTCAAATAAATGCAGATATGGTTACATAAAGATCATAAAGATGCATATTTAGCTTCTCCTCTCTAGTATTCAGCTTTCTATTTATTCAAAGTACATTTCTTCTTTATATGGAAAGCAGTCAGACCCTTAACATCTGTCCAGGCGTTCTAGATAAATGATAGCTTTAAAGAGAGCAAGAAGAAAGGATGTTTAAAGGAGTCAAGACTTGGCGGCTCATCGTGGCCACCACTGTACTTTGTCCTCCCCTCACATGCACTGCAGCACTTGTTTGACCAGCTTTTACAGCCCCGACTATTTGTTTTACTTATTGCATGACTGATGTCGTCTTCCGTGACCACCCTCCAACTTCCAGTCATGAGCCGGCGGAGTCTAAATTATTAGATTACTGCGCCGTGCACGACCAGGAGCTTCAATCTTGGGTAAACACTCAGCAATAATACATAACCCAGAGCCCCGGCTCGCTGGTGTGAACTGTATTTGCCTTTACAGGAGTTACTGTGTGACAAGGACAGCCGAGAGTCATTCATTCACCAGCAAGGTCGAGCATTTTCTTACTTAAGGCCTTACAGCAGCATGCGTTTCATTTATTGTACAGTAGCGATCGGTAGTATTTGCAGCGTTAGTGTCTGTTGCAGAATTCAAAGTCTATTCAAAGTTAATGCAAATCATCAAAAGCCTGTGTGAGATTTGCTCCTGGGTTTTTGGATGTGCTCTCAACTCGTCTTGCCAAAACATGTTTAGTTTGAGCTTAGCAGGTTTTTTTACTGTGATTCATCCCTAATGGGACAAATGTCATCTGTCATTAGCAAAGGTTAGTCAAGAAGAAACAAGTGAACGATGGTGGATTAGCTTTCACAAGGAAAAACATGGATCTTGGATGTTTTTCTTAATTTATAACACGGAGATGATCTTTTTAAATCTGCGTTAATTGGTATTGAAGCGAACAGTTGTTGCCTTTTCACACATCCAGCAGACACAGCTTTGCAACATTAGCATTAATTTGGTCTTTTGATGAATGTAAGACCCATATTCACTCTCCTTTAAGCTCAGTTTTGCTCTCCACTAACTCCTGTGAGAAAAATATCTGGCTCTTTAGCTTCTAAATGCGGCACGTGTTCACCAGCTAGTCGCTAACTTTGCCTGACTGCTGTTTGGTGCTGGGCCAACCCCGTCCCACACAAAATGATGTTCCCATAGAACTAAACTGCATTCTCAATAGCGTTTTGAGGGAAACATATTGTCTCCTGGATTACGGTCGGGGAACACAGTTTTAAACATGTGGTTAACGTTGGAAATTGCAACAAAACAAACACAACAGAACTACTAAATTAGGTTTAGGCAGGAAAACTACAGTACTGGGTTATAGGTTTAGTAAAAATAAAGATCATGGTTTGACTATGTTTCATACGGGACACGAACAGTGGTCTCCTGGGGGGATAGTCTTGTGTTTGTTGGGCCCATCCATCCACCCACCAGCCCGCCACTACTGGACTTTCTCACTTGTTATACTCTTTATTATACCACGTAACTTTCAATAACATTATTACGTCACCTACTCCAAGTGACAAACATTATCCGAGACAATACAGGTTTCCTTCGTAAATGAGTTTAGTTGTAAGGTGGGTCTAGAAATGCTAATGTAATGTTGTTGTAAAACCAAAATAAAGCGCTGTAAGACGCTAAAATGCTCAGTAGAGCCGAGGAGAACGGCACTGTCAGGTGATAACACTCTGTGAGTTCGTCATGAGAAGCGACAGCCTTTCACATACATGTAGTCATTTGACCTATTGTTAATATAAAGATATTTCTTATACAGTAGCAGCTTTAAATCTCTTGATAACTGACAGCAACAGATTCTCACAGAATATCACAGACCTGCTTCATATCATCAGTCAGATATGCTCATCCGTCACAGTGCATTTTTCAAGCCCTCAGCTTAGATTGGGGCTCTCTAACCTTTTTCCCTCTGAGAGCTAATTTGATAAAAATGGAAGTGGCTGAGAGCTACACATAGCACCAAGTTGTACATCGCCAATAGCAGACATGATTTCTGTCTTACTTTTCAGCTCCTTTCCCTTTTCTCTTTGTAGAGTGAAAAGTTGCGTTGAACTTTGGTGAAGCAGCGCTCAACGTTACATCTTTTACAGATTGACACGCTCGCACCACAAATGAAACGCACACATTTGTCATTCACATTCGTGAGAAAAAACTGTTACCCATTCTTCATGAAAATGCCTTTTATTGGCTATTTTCTGTCATTGTCAAGTCTGCTGTGCGCTTGCTAGTCTCCCTGAATCATTACATTAGCTACCAGGTTACATTTGTAGAGACAATAATTCACACAATGGTGAGATTTGTGCCTGATCAGAAGTGTCTTCTATTAGTTTTGGTTTTCCACCGCCGATGAAGAGCAGCGCACAGCCGCTTCTCAAGCCTAAGGTCCCTATTTTAACGATTATATGCTATTTTAGCATATCATTATTAAATAATGTTTATAATAAAGTTATTTTTGATACATTTTGAGGTAAATATTGGGGTAATTTGGCAGTAATTCCAAAGAAATTTCAAATAGGTTATTTGCTAATTATCACCTAATTACCATGAAATTTGAGGACCTGTAAAATGAAGTGTTCATTTTGTGTCAGAAAGTTGCGGGATGTCTGTGATTTGACTGGATAGAAATTTAAACAGGTTTACAATGTGACTTTTTGACATCAAATTTCTGTACACTTGGAAACAGGTAGTGAGCTACTGGTAGCTTAAGAGCATGCATGCATATACCTTCATCTACTAACTGCTGGAAACACTGTGGACACGCTGTGTGAGGACATCCAGACTGTGATAGGCTGACAGAATACGTACTGGACTTTAAAGGGTCACAGCTGTGTGGGACAGACGGTCATCAGTAGCTCCGTCAAGTCATCACATCTTTACAATACTATCGTCTGTCCTCCCTTTGGCCGACAAATAACACTTCCTGCCCACTAGCTGCGATCTTGCCAAATCTCAACAGAGGCAGACAGGGAAAATCTAAACAATAAACTGATGGGATTTACACAGAAAATATGTATAATTGCACACATCTGCCCTGCGGGGCTGTTTGAGTCAAATTATTTCTATCCTGCTTCAATCAGCAAGTCGAGTTTTCTGAGAGTTGTCATGGAGCTGTGAGCCATATTTTCACTGTGTTTATTATCTCTGTATCGCAAAAGTGGGTCAAACTCAACAGAGGCAAAAAAACAGAGCCATTGCCAAGTGTTTCGGGGGGAAAATGTCTCTGCAGCTATAGGCTGTCTGTGAGTCAGCTTTCAGCATGCATTGTCTCTAGAAACGCAGTCACTGCAGCATGCCATTTCCTTCCCAGACTGGGTTTGAAAGTCAATGTGGTTGTTGCTCCTCTGGTTGTAGGAAGATAAGAGTTGTATTATAGTTGGTTCAATGATCATGACACATCAGTCTCAAGACATAAGGATCAGTTTTTAGCTTGCTTGAATTCAAAACCAGCTGAACAACCTCAATCGGATCCAAATCGTAGGTGACTCATTAACGGAAGACCTTTGGTTTGTATGTCCTGTAGACATGCTTCGCTCTGTTTAGCCGTGTTTGGAGTCGTGCACTTGTTTTGCAAAGCTTGAGAACGAAGAGCAGCAGATGTCAGTGTTTAGTACGCTCCTCATAAACACACTCACATGCTGACTAACTAACAAATCCCTTGTGTTAGGGCTTAACGGATTTTACAAGGCCCTCCTTTCATTTCTTGGCCATTTTAACATTGTGAGGGGAACTACGGGAGCTATCATTGTGTGTTGCATTCTCCGGAAAATCATTCTGAATTTCACTTCCTGACCGTTTGCCAGGATGCAAGCTTTGGGAAATGAGCTGCAGATCCAGCAGACTTTGTTTTGTCATGTTAAATGGGAGCGGTTTCTTAGGAATCAGTCATGGAAACTTTCCAGAAAAACATGTGAAATTTTAATTTGTTACAGGTCAGTTTTGGTTTATAAATGTATGTCGGGACCTTTCAGTCCTTTAAGGAAGTCTTCAAGGTTTTGGATATTTTGAATATTATTATATAATAATATATTATATATTTTGTTTTAAAGCCACATCTGTCCCAGCTACACACCCGCTGCACCTCCTTGCTAATCACTGCATCAGGCATTGAGCAACTTCACCTGTCTGATCATGTGGTACTATTTAAAAAATATGCTGACTTGGCATGACAGGGTAGAATATAATCAGTTTTTTGTTCATCCAAAACAGTAGTAGATGCCGGCATTGTTTCAGAACACATTTCATAACAAAAAGGGCAACCATGTGAGTCAGTTTTTGATTTCAACAGAGATGACAGCAGTGATTTATGTCCAATTCTGACACACTTGGTTGATTGTTCATTATTTACAGGTTCAGGGTGGATTAATGAGTCACTTGTGAAATCAAATCTCAGCTCACCCGGTTTCACATTCTTGGATCTTATGTGATTAATGTGGCCTCTTCTCTTTACAAACATAGCTTGAGTTCCTAAAAACTAGTAAACGAATGAATAATAGGAACCCTGCCAGATTAAAGATAGCGAACACACACCATGTTTACTCCTGGCAGCGGCGGCTCTTACAAATGATGGAGGGCTTTTGTCTCGTAGGGGCCTTTTTTTTTTTTACTGGTTTAAAGGATTTAAGATGCTCAGCTGAATGGAGTGCCTCTCTGCTGAGTTTAACAAGAGTGGATCATAAACAATGACTGCACTGTCTCATCGCCAAATAGGAGATACCGAATGTTTAAGGCAGTGTTGTAGTACTCGAGATTGGTCTCGGTCTCGAGACCACTTTTCGAAGGTCTCAGTCTCAGAATGGACCGCAGTTCCAGTTAACAGCTGTCCCCCCCTCCCTGCCCCCCTTCAGACGCACTACAGTACAATACAGAAAATGTCATTTTTTTAAGTGGATGTTAAAACATGGAAGAGGAGTGTTGAATAAAGATAGTTACGTTGAGTTCAGCTCCTTAAGCTGCCCTCACGTGATAAGATTTGCTCTTCACTCACCGCGAGGTACTGTGAGGCACAAAGCCTTGCAGAGGCAGCAGGTAAAATATCTACCCAAAAAGAGAACAAGATCGCCATTCACGGTTTCTAGGCAACAACAACAGTCACAGCTGTTCTCATTGGTTGCGTTTTAAAAAGGCCAGCGGCAACCGAGGTCAAAGTTGAAACAATCTGAACTTTGAGCGCAACGCTCAGTGGCGATTTCGAGCGGTGCGTCACACCAAGGGTAGCGCTTCCACCTAGTCGGGCTGCACCGCACCACAGCCAGTGCAGAGCGATTTTACCACTGATCATGTGTAGACGGTTTTTAGTGTTTCTATTTGTTTGCTCATAGAAAACAAAGGAAAATTCCCACACCTAAAATTCACCTCTGCAAAACCTTTTGATTATTTTATCAAGACATTTCTCATGGTACACCTATACATACACATACACAAATACGTGTGAATGAAGAGGAATCTTTGTTTTCTGTGAGTGTCGCTTGTTTGAAAAACTGCTGGCCCTCGCTCTATTAAAGCAAGGTTTCATGCACCTCCAACCTATTTTCACTGGTCAAGATCGACGCTGACAGTAACTGACAGTTAATCAATATCGCACTGGTAGACAGCAGCATTACTCGTAGTATATCTGGACTATTTTTCAAGCTCAATTCCCCTGAGTTTGCTCTGTTGCTGTATGTTAGGATGAGGTGTAAGTGTGCCATGCAGTGTCGGACTCGCACTGGTCTGGTCTTGGTCTTGGCTTGGTCTCGCCCTGCATTGGTCTTGACTTGGTCTGAACCCTTCAAAGTCTTGGATTTGCTCTTGTCTCGGTCTCGATACACTCTGGTCTTGGTCATGACTTGGTCTCGGTTTAAGTGGTCTTATACAACACTGGTTTAAGGAGGAAAAAGTAGAGAAGGATAGGGAATAACAAAGATATTGTCAACATGGTTTTAATTATAATATGACTAAGATCTTGATTATGATTGCTCCAAGACTCTGCCTCTTCCCACTTTAAGGTTTTGTGTGAAACCAGTAATAGTAATGCATTAGTTGCAAATGATGCTTTTTTCTTCCCATGATGACATTTGTTATTCATTAGGTGTCATATCCCATTAACCCTCTGTGTGATTGGCTGAGGTTATGGTTAAGTTGGTGGTGGATACATCTGCATGTCCGTACATGCAGAATTCAGGCAGTCTTCAGGATTTACTGGCAGGTCTTGACTCAGCTGTCACTTCTGTTTATGTTTTGGGTTGAGCCCGGAGGTGCAGTGACAGTCAATTTCTTATGAGGATCTCAAGCAAACGTGATGACCAGTCAAGACAGAGACATCAACAAATCCTTTCAGCATGTCCCATCAAGAGCTGCGTCCATTTAGTTGAAGTTAATCTTCTTTAAAATCACATTCTGGTCGGCTTACCTGCTCTAATCTTTTCAGTCTTTTGTGGCCGACGACACAGATACACATTGAGCATTACACTCCTTGACAGCTTGTTTATACTGTGGCTCAAATCTGGGTCCTGACTTTCTTTGGCCAACGCCCGGGGCAATATGGAGGAAATCTGTAATTATCTGCTTAATACTCAATGCTGCAAAAAGACTCCCAGGGGGGGCTCAAAGGGTGGACAAGACAAAGACAGATGCCTGTTGTCCACACTAGCATGCCAATTCAGGTTAAACAATGACCTTTGTTGGAGACTGAAGCTATTTCTAGAGTTAAATCACAGGCTGCACTGGACAATAATGGGCAGAGAGGGAATCCCCTTGTGTTGAATGTGTAGAGGAGGCGGCGGTGGAATGTGGTCGTCAGCAGGACAGCTGGACATCGATCAAACTCTACTGTCTCTGCAGGCCAAGATAAAGGTTCAGGATATAAGCTTGATTGAACGCTCCTCGCTGGCTGATTGTGGGAGTAAAAATACCTTGGAAAAAGTAGCAAATCTGTTTTTGTCCTTCCTAGTCATACCCAAATCCTGCTCTTTACACTATTTGTAGAGAGCTGGGTAAGATTATGGGTTTTCTTTTTCTGCCCTGCTATTTTGGGATCTTGGGTCGTAATTTTTCTGTAGAAAGAAAGTTGGATATGTTCGCTGGACCACACGCATTGATCCAGAAGGAGATAAGAGAAGATGATACAATACATGCACATGTTCTGACAAACACACACACACACACTAGGTTTGCATCTAAAAATTCCGTACTAGCATGCTATTTTAGTTCGCTAAAATTGTATGTCAGATTTTTTAATACGTACGAAACCTTAGTATGAAACCAATTGTACGCAAATTGCATACTAGTCACGGTGTTGAATTTAAGTGTTTAAGTTAGTTAAGTTTAAGATTTCATTTTGCTACGCGTAATAAAGTATTTAAATTGATTCAGACTTTGATTCTCTCGAAGCATTGTGTGGTCACATGAGGTTGGCACGGGTTACGATGGTTACATGTCTCCAACCGGCAAGGAGGCTCTCAGGAAGTGACGACGTAAATTACTGCTCAGTGCGTCCGGAAAGATACATACTACTGTTTATTCACACAAAAGTATGTTGAATGATAGACATATTGGGTATGTAGTGCATAGTGTGTGATTTTGGATGCAGCGCTGCTCTTTTCAGCCGGGAAAAGATCAGCCACCTGATGTATTGTTGGTCCTGACAGGTGATAAAGGCTGCGGCGTCTTGGTGTTATGGAAGAGAAGAACTGAAATACTGTTGAATCTGAAAATTGAAATTCAACCCAACCCTGACTCACAGTCATCTGTCATACAGGTGATGACCAATGTGGGACAAGGTCAACACAAAGTGTAAACTTTATGCTTAAAGCTGTAGGAAACTTCTACAAGTGCCATATTTTTCCAAATCTAAACAGATTTACATGAAAACTGTTAAAAATAGTTTAATCTGGATTTTATTATAGAAGTCCAAATGCCTGGTAGGGCATTTCTATTAAATGCAAATACAAAGACAATTGGAAGGAATACAATTTTTAAAAATAAATGAATGTAGCCTATTATAAGCAAATTATACCAAGACCAAACACAAGGTCCATCATAATTAGTATTACCCTATATTTTTACAATTTTATGGTTTTTTTCTTCTGTTAGGAATGACAGGCTACACTGCTAAAATAAGGGGGGATCAACTGGAAATTGAGAACTAAGATTTCTAAAGTCGTCAAATAAGTTTGCAGAATTTCTTCCATAGTCTTTTATTGAACATTTATATCTGCAGTACACCTTTGAGCCACATGAGAGAGCCTGAATGTTCGTATTGTTTTGATAATTGTAGCCTACTTATAACATTGAATTTAATATGAAAGGCTAGGGTTCATTCTGTTTGCTTTAATTGAGATTATACTGCAAACCCTGAGACCAATAATGTTTTCTTATATGGTTGTATTGGCTTGTTGTATTGGGTTTGGTTGGATTCTATTTTGAAATTTGAAAGACAACATGAATAGAAACTATGATGCATACAGAATGTTGACATACAAAACTGGCTTAAATTTTCTCAGTCAGATATTTTGCAGCAGTGATGGAAGCAACACAAAACCAGAGAGTTGTCAGTCCAAAGAGAAGAAACATGGAGAATCAGCACAACAAAGAGCTGCATGGAGGTAGACGAAACACCAGGGACTTTGCGGGGACTCAGCAGCATCGCTGGGGCGCGCCCAGAGTTACACCCCGAGATGCCAGAGAAAAAAATGATCTGATGGAGGAGATCTCTGGTCTCACAACCCAGCTGCAAGACTCCCAGTTCCAGCAGCACCTGTATCATTGCAGATGGGCAGTTGCAGAGAAAAAGAGCCAGACTTTAGTGGCCTATCTGGACGAGGTTCGCGGTAAGTACCACTTCTATACTGAAGAAGCTGAGCGAACCATTGAAGAGCTCAAAGACCAGCTGGAACGGGCTCGGAGCAATGAGACTAAGTCTTGCGAGGAGGAGATTCACAAGCTCAAATTTGAGCTGAGTGAGGGTCGCGTTGTAAGAGTTAATGGCGTCAACAGGCTGATTCTTGCTGATAAGATCATGGCACGCCTGAATCGCAAAGTGGATGAAGCCAACAAGAAGCTGCAGCAGGAACACAGCTACGCTGCTTCAGAGCGGTGTGAGGAGGCTCCAAGCCCGAGCACAAAGGCTTCCCAGACAGACCTGGAAGTACTGAGCAATGAGGAGAAAGTAGAGGAGCTCCAGCAGCAGCTCCTAAAGACCCAGAGAGACCTGGAGGAGCAGGCTGCTAAACACAGAGAGGACCAAGAGGCTTTCCGCTGTGAAACTGAGGAGCTCAGAGCCAAACTCTGCACCAGCGAGGCCCTCAAAGAAAAGAGTGAGGTGAAGGCCCTGGACTTGGAGGAGGAGGTTCAGAAAATCAAAGCCTCCAACCTTGCACAGCTGGAGCAGCAACAGGAGGAGAATGCCAAGCTGAAGGCTGCAATGAAAAGAGCAGAAGAGGAGAAAGCCTCAGTTCAGCAGACTGTGCAGAGGAAAGGGGAGCACTGGGCCATCATCAAGGAAACCTTGCTGGATGAACTGGATTACAAGATGAAGAAAGAGTTGGATAAAAGTCCAAAAAGAAGAAGAGAAGCTGGCGACAGGTTGTCCACTTGAGTGGCAACACCAGGAAGGACTGCCGAACTCATCTCTTGACTTGATTCTGCCTTTTAGCAATAAAAATATAATGTAATGACCAACATTTTGATTAGTAACTGTAATTTAATCACATATTTTTTCTCAATAACTGTAACGGATTACAATTAAATTGATTTAGTAATTTAATTACGTAATGCCGTTACATGTAACTAGTTACTCCACAACACGGCGTGCTAATTGCGACTAGCATCACAGCTTTTATAAACTGCATCGAATTGGTACAGTGCAGACATACGTGTACTTAGTCTGCAGATTGCAAATATACAGTGAAGAATTGTGTTATCATAAGGATGTAGGGGAGTGATTGTGTCTGGGTGCTCACGCGGGACTGACAGATTGCTGTTAAAGAGGAGTTTTTGTAATGGGAGGAACTGTTAGACAAACAAAAGGAATGGCTGCGGCGCAGACAAAACAGCACAGCTCATCCATTATTACGGGTGTGTTCAGTCAAAGGGAGACAGCATGAAAAATCAGGAAACTCCAGCATGCATCTCAGAACCTCAAGTGTATTCCTGGCATTTACAGAGGGTTTGCCTTGACATCAATTATTCATGTGATGTTTACAACCTCTTCACCTCCACTGAATGCCCAAATCAGAATCACGAGGACTAGAGAAGATGACGTAACTGAGTTTTCCATGTGTGTTTTCAACTGCAGATGCTGAATATTTGCATGTTTGCTAGTCATGGTGTCACATGCATAACACCCTGTATCGTCCAGAAAATGGACCTGGAAATGTTCTTTTTTAGATCCAAAATTGCTTGTTTACTGAATTGTGCAAGTACTTAGCTAGCTGTTTTAACCAGTTTACGTTTCTATTATTATAAGTATAACTATCTGATTCTGATTAAATGAACATTTTTCAAATACCAGACCAGAAGCACCTACTCAGGCCTCAATTTCGCTTTGTCTCAGAAGAATTCCTGCTGCATCGTCCACAGTTCAGGCCTGTTCGGCATGTTGTCTGGCAGTTGGTCAGATGTAATGAGATACAGAAGAACCCACAACACCGACAGCTTACCCTCCCTATCCTCAGCTCATTTGGCTGGCTGGCCGGTCTGAACTGGGTCCAGCTGAGCAACGCTGAGTAAAATCTCAAGAGGTTCTCACTCATTAAATGTCACCAGCCAAACCACCCACTGAGAGGAGCTCTAGTCGGGGGGAAAACGTCTCTTTGTTTTGAGAAGAAGTTTATCCAGGCATAAGCGTTTGTCATTTTAGCCAGAGTGTTAACAAAAAGAGGTTTCAATCTCAAATGATTCTGAAGTAATGTTGTGATAATAAGTCACTAATATTTTTCTTTAAGGTTGAATTTCGGTGAAGGATTGATTTAAAGTCAGGCTACAGAAGGGTGGACACGCTCTAATAATTCTGTGGAATCGTCAGTGAAATCTGAAAGTCGGGCACTTGTTCAAATCAAATTTGCACATAGGGAAATATAAGGTCCCAGCCCTGACTTCACAGAGGTGTGTCGTACTAGATGTGACCTCTGGTTTATCGTCAGCTTTTGAGAAATACAGTAGAACCCAGAGCTGAATGGCTGCAGTCAGACTAAAACAGCTGTGATGCATTACTATTCAAGAGCTAGCCTCCAAGGTATTCTGTTCTCCATTTCCTAATCTATTGTGACAGATGTGCACAATCAGAAAAAGGAAACATTCTTTTCCACTGAGGACATGCAACGTCTATATGAGATACAAAAATTTAGCATGAGTGGTCAAATATTGATATTGACTTACATCCAACATCCCACATTTAATGCTGTTGATTAACGTTTTTCATTTGGGACACTTAAAGCTGCAGTGGGTGGAAATGGAGCAAATATGATTAAAAAAAGTTATTTTTATAAAACGGTCACTATATCCTGACAGTAGTGCATGAGACAGGTAATCTGTGAAAAAAATCATGTGCCTCTGTGTCCTCCGGTGCTCCTAACGGCATCTGCAAGATTTCACAGACCGGAGGAAAACAACCAATCAGAGCCGAGTTGGAGTCTGCCGTCCAGCTGCCGTCTCTGGGCAGCTGTCAATCACTTGCGAACTCCGACCAAACGGTCAAACTAGGCAGCGCTGATCAAATATGAATCAATATTCTGTTACTGTAATGCCTATTTCTCACCTCAAATGTTTTCAGAAACATGTTGTAGTGTACTGTTTAGCTGTAAAATGAGAAAGTTTGTGACCCGGCAGCCATGTTGAGATCAGTTGAGGAAATCCCAAGCACTGCCCACCAGCCGGAGTCCAGCCAATAGGAACGCTCGCTCTCTGAAATGACCTGTGATTGGACAAAGTTTCCCGTCACAGGCTAGATTTTCTAAAGCCTGAAAACAGAGCCATGAGGAGGAGCAGTAGTCTAGTTTTCTCTCAGAACACTTGAATTACAATATGCTGAAAGGTTATTATGGATTTTGCCCAATGATGCCAAAAATATTCTGCCTACTGGCGCTTTAATTTGAACAAAACCACCTAAAATGCGCGACACCAACGTTTTAGCTAACAGCAAATGCAAACATTCAGTGACTAATGAAACAACTTTATGACCTTTGTTCCCAGTGTTTCACGACTGTCCAAGGTGCCGAGCATTCAGCAGCACAGTCCCAGAGCTAACCAGTGTGAGGTCTTTGAAGCTGCTGCTCTTGTGTTTACCCTGGGCTGGTCTCTGGTCCCGGTGAGGCCATCAAGCTAAATGAGGAGGGGGGGCTAAAAACAGACTCCTTTGTGGGGCCGGGAGATTGACACAGCAGGGTACTTTGAACTGATTGTATGAATAGCACGCCTGCTGTGGTTAGTGGCTGAAGACCTGCCCAGATCCAGAGTAAGCGTCAAGTCTTTCCATTACAAAGAGACATTTATTTGACTGTGCTGCGTGTGAATGAAAGAACAAAACTGTACATTTCAATTCACTCTACAGGTGCCTAATGAGAAAGCAAATCACAATAATAAAGTGCCGTACACCTCTAGACTTACCTATGAAATATTTATGGTTGAAGCCTAGAAAGTTTGTACAGACATTCATGGTTCCCAAGTTCCCATGACTTTGGTGATCCCGACTTTTCTTCTGACGTCACCACGAGGTTCACATTTATGGTTTTAAGTGAAATGTCTCGACAACTATTGAATGTATTGCCATGAGGTTTTGTACAGATATTCATGTCCCCTCCCAGGCTGAATTTGAAAGGCTCTGACACACCAAGCCAACAGTCGGCCGTCGGACAGTTTGGGGCCGTCGTTTTGAGGGAAACGTTTTTTTTCTCCCAGATTACGGTTGCAGTTTTAAACAGTTTTAAATAGTTTTAAACATGTGATTGATGTAAATTGAAACAAAACTACCGAGTAAGGTTTAAGCAACAATACTACTTAGTTAGGTTTAGTAAAAAAAACATCACGGTTTGGCTTAAAATGACTACGACATTGAAAGAAAACCAAACAAAAATGCAACAAGGCCACTGTGTTCATGTTAGCATGCTGACCACACAATTCGTTAAAAGAGCCGTGCACCTGCATATTACTGTAAAGAAATTGTTTGATTCATATGACAATTGACAACATACTGACAGGCAAAGCCCAGACGTCATTTTACCGTAGCTCCTATATTGCATAATGTAATCAAAAGCACAGTATTTGCAGTGCTCTGCATTGCATTAAATGCTTGTCTGTTTTACTAATCCAAGTTGACAGCCCTCGTGTCTCAAAACATCACCACCTCAAATTCACGCCGCCGGGTTGGTTTCACCAAAATTGCTTTCAAGATGGCCTCTTTTCATCTGAAAGGTTTCCGGGTGTTCAGCTGTGCGTCACCCGTGGCACAGCTGGTGCTAGCTAGCATCTTATCCAATGCAGACATGTGCGGATGCAGTAAACACTTGACTCTTGACAGAAAGTAGTGTAATTTCACGTGCATTAAGAAGCTTCTTTGATGGGATTGTGCATTTCTTTTGGTCTTCTTTGCTTGGTCTTGTCACTTTGAATAAGATCAGATCAAGTCTGCTACAAATAAACCAGTTTAAATGTCCTGGCCAGACATGAAACAAGTTGCTCATACTCATACAGGACAGACTTAATCATCTCCAGATCAGTTGAGATGCTTTTGATTAAGCTCAACCAAAATACCCCTCTTGTTCCCCTAAAGATGATCATTTTTTAATTCACCTCAGAGCCTTTTGCTAAGTGGATTTTTGTCATGTTTCAATTTTGGTGAATTTGATCTTCTGCTGCAGCTTTTAGTTTGTTAGAGATGATTTTGCCTTTACAGATACAGGTATGCCCAGGAAGGATTCACTGATCCAGAAAGTGCACTCATGCAGAAAAGTGTATCACGTTTTCTTTCTTTTTTTTTTGTTCCCGACTTTAAAACCCTAAAAAACTCTTTGAGGCAGTCCAAACAGCGAGGGGCAAAAGAGCCAAGAGAAATATTTGTCCTGTCATTTTGCATTCACAGAGCATTTGTTCTTGGCATATCTAGGCCATGTGGTCCCTCTTAAAATAAATCAGCATTAGAATAGACATCTACCTTTGAAATTCGTGATCCTCATTACACACTCAAGGTACTACACACACACACACACACACACACATACACACGCGCATATTTGACCCGAACTTGCACAGTACAACAATTCCTGAGATGAAAAAGGCCATTCAATCAAGATTTAAAACCACATTCAATTGTATTTAATAAATGCAAAGCCAGGATTTCAGTTTGAGGGCAGCTGTTTCAATTATATGAGACAAGGCCTGTCTGTAATGGAAGATTTATTAGGCCTAAATTAAATGTTTTATGATTCATATGCCTTGGGCTGAAAGGTCAATACAATTATCATTTGAAAGGAATGTGCAGACCACACTTTATTTATGCACTGACACTGATGTTCTGTTAAGCTTTCATTATATGCACAGCAGCTGTTTTCTTACAATAATTTGACGAAGTGTGTGATGTAAAGTGTTTTTAAATCTTTGCAATCGTAGTTTTTTTTTTTTTATATCTCTCTACTTGGTTGAGTCATTGTGGCTTTGAAACACAAGCACTAGGTAAAATGAGGTCCAAAAGTGGGCTGTTAGATGTAAAAAAACACAAAACTAATGCTTAAAAATAACACGGATTTCTTTCTCAGACAGGGACACTTTGTAATGAAGTAAAACTGTCATCATCTACATAACTTTCCTTTGATTTATTGTTTTGTTGTTGTTGGTATTCTGGAGATGGATCCTGGACAAAACAAAGTCCCAAGGTCTTTCTTTATAAAGTATAATGCCATCACACAAATTCTCAGGTCCATTCTTACTCAACCCGTCAATCTCTAGATCTTCATCCTCCTGAATGTCTCACTACTAGAGGTTAATTTTCGATAAGATTTAGGGGAACCAAATTATGGAGTAGCTTTTCACATCTATCAAAAAACTGTTCATCTGTCAAATGTCATTTAATTTAATTACTGTTTTGTAATTGCTTTTCCCGATGTTGTCCATGTATCTGTTTTTATGTTTTTGTTTTTTTTCCCACTCACAATGTTGTTTGGTTATGATTTCCCAGAAGTCTTTATAGATATTTAAATCATGTAGTCATATTATTTCTTTATATTAATCTTTTCTCTAGGTGGAGGCTTCAGATAAGCCCAGTGGGTTTTTTGCCTCTTCCTGCACTGTATATTATTCATTTTTGTTATGTTGTATAGTCTTAAATTGTGCAAAACAAATAAATAAATAAATAAATAAAACACTAACCTCATCTCACTGACGACCACTTCTTCTTCTTCTTCTTCTTCTTGTCCTCCAGAACCCTGAATCTCTGGACTCGTCCATCCAGGGTGCTCTCTCGGCCCTCTTCCCACCCTTCGAGGCCACAGCACCCATCGTCCTCTGCCAGCTGTTTCGCACCATAGAGGAGCGTTACCATGGTGATGCGTTACACTGTCTGCTGGACTTCCTCATCCCATCCAAACACCTGCTGGAGAGCGTCCAACAGGCAGCATGTGTGAGTATCAATACACTGTAAAAAAAAAAAGTGTACAACATTCTTTTACAGTTTATATAAAAACTTTTACATTTTTTGTCTGTATTTCAAAATGACAGAAAAAAATGTAAAAATTACATGTTTCATTTGTGATTTATATGTAAATGGTCTTAGATTTACAGTATTTTTTGTAATTACAATCGTAATTATCTGTATTTAAACTTTTTCTTGATCATTTTTAAAGATAATTATTCTGTTTTTTTTAGGTTTATGACTCTATTTTAACAATTAATTTATGTTAGAAGAAAAGGATTTCATGGAGTTCTAAAAATATTTCTTGTAAAAATACAGATTTTTGTTAATGTAAATTTGTAAAATTACACGTTAATGGTGTTAGATTTACGGTGTATGACTATTCTAACAAAAATATATGTTAAAAGTAAAATATTTCTTGTAAAATTACAGTAATAAAGGTTAATTATATAAAGATAATTACTGTTTTTGTTTTTTTACAGTTTATTTATGTTAATTAACGGACAGTGTTTTTCCTTTTTTTAACAGACATTTTCTGGCGCCCCTGCTGCCAGAAAATTTCCGTTATTTTACACTTTTTTTTACAGTGTACATCTCATCTTTTCCCCTCATATCTCTTGAGTATGTTGCAATAATAAATCATACTCATATTTTTTTTACATTCAGTATGACTTACCCTTTCGAGATATCACAGAAAAAAAAGCTCCTCATAACTACCAAACTTCACTGAGAATTAACGCGTTTTTAACTTTTCTTCAGTATCAAAGGAATTCAGTGACACTTGTCTATACATCCATGGGTGTATTGCAAAGATGAACAGCCAATAGTGAATTCGGCATACTTTTAAAGTGCAAATTTAACAAACGTAATCAAATATAGGCTAAAAAAGAAAGGAGGTTGTAGCTGTAACAGCGTGCCTCACTAACTCCTCCATGCTGACATCATACTTCCTGTTTACATTCCCAGAAGCCCCCAAATTACCCAGCTAATTATCTCATGGCTAAGTTTAAAGACATTTATATTTCTTCTTTTGTAAACATGATATAGAAACAAATTCTCACCTATTTCTCATATATTTTTTTTACAGATCTGGAGTCTCACTTTTTTTGAAGTCACTAATTTTGTCCACTTTTTTTAACCCTTAAATATATTATCTGTTACTGCAGTAGTCCAGATGATGGCGCTCTTGAGCATCTGATTAATTTCATTTTTCAATATGTCAATGTTTTAATTCACAAACAGACATTTTCTAAATCACTTCCTCAGTTTTTACTTAGAATTGAACTCTCTACTCACTCAGCTCACTGAGCTTACTAAACAACAAAAAAAAGGTAAAAAAAAAAAGTAATAGGGCTATTGAAAAATTATGGAACATTTTTCCCTGAAACCTCTGATTGAATTTGTTTATATCTGTGTATTTATCTATTCCTGTTTTTATTTAATTTTATGCTCCTTGTGTGTATTTGTATTGTAAAACTTGTATCTGTTCTGTATGTGCTGCTACCACTATTACTACTATTACTACTACTACTAATAATAATAATAATAATAATAATAATAATAATAAAATACATTATTCATAATAGTAATCATAATAATAATAATAATAATAATACAAATCTCCCAACCCCTCCTCAGAAATGTTGTCCAGACACCAAAAAGAAAGAAAGAAAGAAAGAAAGAAAGACCCCAAATTATGGGAACTATAGTTCCAAAACTTAGTATGCTGATCAAAGTCCCCCAGATAGGACTAAGACAAAGAATAATAATAGTAGTGACATACAATACATTAACATTTTCTCATGTCAATTTTATTTATTTTTTTACATTATTAAGGCTCGATGTCCCGTTGGTATTGTTCTTATACTGAAGCGCTGACACTCCTTTATCCATTTATATAAGGTTTGAGGTGGTGGGTTAGGGCACCACAGTTGTGTGGTGTTTAAATAAAACCATGATAAATTTATAAGCTACATCTTAGCTTATGTATACTGTTGAGCAGTATACAGTATACACACACACATATAAATGCAAGTGAGATAACCCAGCTCTTCATTAAATGTCCTTGAAATCATAAATGTTTTTAAATTATGCTGGTAATAAATTCAATTTAACAATATTCTGACAAACAATTTACTGTAGATGACTAAGATTTTAAAATAGGATGCAAGAAAACGACAAATCAGAAAAAAAAAAACACATCAATGAAAGTGAAATTAAGTCGAGCAAATTAAATCAAAATAATAATAATTTTGTTTTTGTTCTCTAGGCTGGATACTCTGATGTGGTTTTCCGTTGTGAGGGCTGGCCTCTGTGTCTCCATGACAAGACCATCATCCAGTTAGCGCCCGTGAACCCTCTGCTGCTGCGTCCTGGAGACTTCTATCTGCAGGTGGAACCTTTCGGGGACCAAGCGGCTCGCGTTGTCCTCAAAAGTCTCCTGGAGGAGGGTTGTCGAGAAGTGGAGGAGACCCCCGTCCCCGAGACCTCCTACCCCTGCATCTTCACCGAGGAATGGCTGCGGGACATCAATGAAGGACGCCAAGGCACTCCTCTGTCACGTTGCTTGCTTTGCACGGATCAAGGGGTGATCAAGTTGCCCTGGGCTAAAATCGCCATCCCAGAGTTTTTAGACAAGCCTAAGATCATGCCTACTTATCGGGAAGCTCCACCTGAACCAAAACAGATCGCAGTTCCCACCCATTTCAACTCCTCCACCCTCCCGATGGAAGCCATTTTTCTTCCTGCGAAAGACAGGATGCCATCATCTTTGAGATCTGCGGACAAACTTGTCAAAATGGATTATGAAAGACGAACCCCCAAATCATGCTCCAGGCCTTTAATCAAACCTGTTGGTTGGGTTTCTCCTAACACCTGGGACAGTCGTAACTATCGAGAGATTGAGGGCGATTATGTAGACCTGGTGGATATCGCCAAAGGGAAGGAGTTTGTGGATAAACAGAGAGGCAGCCATCCACATCCACCTAATTCAGCTTTGTTTAAACCTGTCAGACCACCGCCACCTGTACCACTTGGTGTTCCCTGTGGACGCACCCTTCAGTGTAAAGACGAGCCTTGCACGCCATGCAGCCAGAGACAGCTGGGGCATGAGCCCACTGATCACGACTTGAAGTGTCGGTACAGAGACTCGTACGTGGCAGCACTGAGAAACCCAGTCGCTTTTGAGAGGGGGAGCGTAGACTTCCTGGCCGCCCTGGAGGAGGTCGGCCTTTGCGAAGAGTGCGAGCTAAGACCCAAGGGTGCATTTGAAGCTCAAAGAGACGAACTTGGAAACTTTTGCAACCACTGTAATAAACCTGTGTTAAGTAAGGAGCTCTGTCAATACCGACACGGCTGTGAACCAACAGCAGAGTCTCACCTCAAAGACCTTCCCGCGAGTTCTGAATCAGAAAACCTCATGAAGGAATCACCCACGATTTTGAAATCAACCCCCGGATTGAGCCAGAGTCATAAGGTTCAGATGAAACTTATTTCCCACCAGTCGGGACACAATGCCAGCGTGCATCCAGATGGTGATGTTAAACCACACCAGAAAGTGGAGGTTGCGGAGCCATCAGGAAAACACAAAGTCAAGGTTAGGTCTCTGTCCACTGTTTCGGAGACTTCTAAAGGGAGTCCGCTTCTCTATAAAGTCAACAACAGGAGCCACAGTGACATCTGCCCGGAGACAATCAGCAGCATAATGCAGTGTAAGAAAAGTGAACTGTTGGATCAGGTGACCTTGAAGCTGGAAAGACTGAAGACCCTTAAAAAAGGTAAGCATGGGGGGCAAGTTAAAGGGGCTCTATGTAAGAATGTCAGAAATGGCTTATGTGACACAAAGACCTGTGGCTGTTAAGTAAACAACAGTAAGCGTCCTGTTGCCCGTGCTTGTGCTCGCACTACATGCAAGTGAGCATCGGTGGTGAGGCGACACACACGACACTGAACGTGATTGACAGGCATTATGTTGATTAGCAACATTAGCCAGCTAAAACCACAATATCACTACATATTTTACATGCTTGGATTAACTAGCTTAGATATTTGTATTGTGTTTCCATGGAGTTTGTGTTGGAGTCTGAGTTGTGGTGGGGGCTGGTCGTTTGTTGGCGTTAGCAGACTCCATTTCTAACCGAACGTTAGCTATGGTTGCCCACTGTTAGCCGTGAAGCGGAGCTAAAGAGGGTAAAGGCACTCGCGAGCGCACATGACATGACATCTGTTGGGTTTTCCCTGCAAAAATATTCCGCATTCTTCACATTAAAAGCCGTATACAGGCTGATAGAAGAAACCCAGAAAGAAAAAAATGTTTATATTTGTAAAAACGTCCATACAGCCCCTTTGAGGCTGAACGTTCATGATACAATCTCTCATTCTCCTCCTTCTCTCTTCTTTTTAACCCCCACACACAGAGTTTGTGAATTGTTATTACTGCACACACAGCCGTTTATTATGATCTGTTGCTCAATGCATAAAGGGCAACTGAACATTCACGCCAAACAGACTGATTGAAGCTCGACCGTGACCTTGCATGCTTGAGGGGAATATGCTCCGCCGCGATCATAAAGGCTCTTTAGAAAGAAAGTTCAAAGGTCAAAGATCAAGCTCGAGTATGATCTTCTCCCACTGCTGTCTGGGGTTCTTCGGCAGCATTCATGTTATACCCATTACCGAGGGAGTGAACGGAAATAGCGCGCTGCACCCCGATGAAAGGGAAGGCCTGAACCCCGTTGGGTAAAAAGAAAGAGCAGAGCATTCCTCTAATGCAGAGAGACAGCATAACATGCGAGAAGGAGATTTCTGTGTCCCCTGCGCCCGCTGGCATGCACCCTCATGCCCTCACAGGGGCATGTTGAGATCTTGACTGGAGACATGCTTGTCAAGGACTATTAAAGCAGCACAGAGAGAGAGAGAGCACAGGCGAGGCTTTGTTGGTCCTAAAGGAGAGGCCAATTAGGATGTCTGAAATCAAAGCCAGGCTTAGTAGCCGGGCCACTGCAGTGTTTTGTTACAGAGAGCGTGTCCAATGTTTAAAGGCTGTCTGTACACAGCTGTGCATGTTGATGGACGACTATTAAGATTTAAGGATGAAGAGCTGAATAATTACTGTTGATATAAAAGGGCAAAGGTTGCTAGACAGAATAGAAAGTTGGCGGATAGTTTATAAGAAATATAAGTGCTGTCTTAGAAGAACGTCCTCAAGAGATACAGTCTGATGGATTAAAGGAGCGACTGGAGCTCAGCAGGTAGAGCAGGTCGTCCTTTAATCGCGAGGTTGGCAAATTGCTCCCCGGGTGCTTCACAGCAGCCCACTGCTCCTAAAATGCTGAGGATGGGTTAAATGCAGAGGTCAAATTTCATGTATGTATCTGTGTGTGTATATGACGAATGAAATAAAGTTTTAAAATTTTTTTGTTTTTTTTAAACAAAAAAAAAAGCTTTTCTTTGCTTTTTTTGAGGGAAGACAATTATGTTTGTGTTTGCTGTCATGCAGACTCACAGTCAAGTAGGAGTGAAACTCCCTCCACGGCAGATGGACCAGACTCCAAACTCCATCACTCAAAGACAGAAAAGCCATCTCCTGCACAAGTTCAACTACCTTCTGCAGGTTCTGACTCTCCACAGCCTCCACAAACCAAGGAATCAGGCTTCAGAGGCGTCAGCTGTCTGCTTGAACTGGGCATTATTAGTCTGCCAGGTACTTGATTTCTGAGCATCACCCAAATAATATCCTCTGTATGATTTATGTATCTCAAAAAGTCACCATCAATATCATGTTATAGACCATTTCACAGTTGTAAAGGTAAACATGTGTTTCAGTTTATTTCCTGTTGCAGTGCAAGGCCTATTGAAAGGAGTACAGACCAGGTTTTACTACGCACGTGTTGTACCTCAAAGATATGAAGCATGACCCTGCCTCTTTCAATGGGCCTTGTTGCAGTGTATGTGAATGACATCAGCTGACAGGAAGTAAACATGGACCTAAGATGTTGCCTAGCAATGCAATTCCGTTGCAACGGTCTATACTGTACAGTCACGGCATTTGTCATTTAAAAAACAATTACCTGTCACAAACTTTTTTGTTCTCTGTCCTGTAAACCCTCAGGCAGCAGGGACAGGACAGGCAGGGCGGTGGTGGAGGTCCACGGTGGCAGAAAGGAGTGGACGTCCCCTCTTGTGTCAGCCCAGACTGTCTGTGAATTACTGCTCTACTTACTCTCCATACCAAGGTACTAAACAATGACAATTAGATATGTCTTTATCAACAAAATATCTGTATTGAGAGGCAGTTGATTCAGTTGTCCAGCAGAGGAAAGCTGTAGTTGTTAGCTTATTGGGAAGCTCCAATGGATGCTGGTATGTAATAAAATGTCTGATCACAAGAGGGCAGCAGATACCATTTGAAATTTCTCCAGTGTCTAGATATGATGCATGCTCTTACATCCAAACTAAGTGATCCCTTATGGGTCGTCTCTTTGTATAGTTACTGTTTTACAACTAATAAAACAATGTATTTTGATTTCCAAAACCAACTTTATGAGCTGAATAATTCTACTTTAGGATCAGCTGGCAGTAACGTTGACCTGTGCTGACCCTCTGCCAAAATGAGTGTCAATACTCCCCCTCAAAGGTCTCCTAGTGAACACTTTAACAGAGCTATTTGTTTACACCGGGTTTAATGGAGTCTTTGAAGTTCAAAAAGCTATTCTACTGGATAGCTTGGCCTTCCTCTGTCCCCACTAAACAGTCTCTGGCCAGGCGGGCTGCCAAATGTCTGGTATGCAGCGCCTTGCTAGAATTAGCAGCCATGTCTGAGTTAGGCTCACACAACAGAGTAACCCAAGAAGAGGCCATTAAGAGGGGTGTGTGAAGGCGTCAAAGTGTGGAATAGGATGTGTGAAGAAGAGTGCGTGGGTGTCAGAGAGAGATAAAAAGATAAATACAGATTTGAGAAGTGGACTGAGCCTAAAAGCCTTTTAGCACATAAAGTGATGAAGTAATAATGTTTGAATGTGTCCTGACATGATCCGACGTTTTGGTAGGAAAGAAGTGCGAGAGCTGGGAATGACTCTGGTCATCAATGCCAGGAAGAAGCCTCCTTCACCTCACCTCTACAAAGCTCTGCTGATGGCCCAGGTTAAAACAACAAACCTGCACGTACACGTCCGAATCAACACCTGCACTCAAAAGCACTCACACCCACACACCATGACATCAGATGCTGACAGATGTCAAATTGCCACGTTCCTTGACTCACAGATAAAGGAACTGATGGATTAGTCATTGTGTGTCTGAATATACGGAACACAAACACTTGAGTAACACAGGTTCATTTCAAGTTCGTGCAAGTTTCTGATTTGTTAGCAGTAAAGAAATGCACTAGGGGGCGCAATCTCCATCTTCATCAGATGCACTGTAACACTGTAGGCCTATTGTACTTCAGGTTTCTTGTCAACTGAGAGGGAAGGTCAATGATAGAGTACCTGGGCCGGATTTAGTTATTTGGGTGCCCCAGGTAAACGCTGTCTTGCTTTACTTTTCAGTGGCAGTGGTAGAAGAAGTAGGCCTACTCAAACCTTTTTTTTCTGGAGTAAAACTATTAATACCGCACAATGAAAGTCCTGCATTCAAATGTTATATTCAAGTGAAGAGTGAAACAAAAGGTATTATCAGCAAAATGTACTTAAAATGATTTAAAGTCTGTTCAAGGTTGACTTTTCCAGCATTGTTTGAATATGATGCTGGATAGTTTAATGAATAATAATACATCATATTTTAATTATTTTCTATATTTTGTGAGTAAAATCTGAATTTGCAACGTAACCAGTAAAATGTCTCTGTCAGGTAAATGTAGTAATACAATGTTTTCCTCTGAAGTAGAAGTGCACAGTAAGTAGGCCTAGGATGCAGTTGAGTTGCATATATTTTTTAAAGTGCTTTGGGAGCCTTTTGTAAGTTGTTTCGAGGTGCAATGAGTTAGAATAGTAACACAATTCAATCATCATAATAAATCTATAGCTGTTTGCGGCCCTGTTAGCTGGGGGCCCCAGGCTGTTGCCTAACTTGATTAATGGTAGAGTGTACTCCTATAGAGTACACGGCTTATTGTTTTACTGTGAGAATCATTCATCTCATACCTAAATGATCAGAGCAACTGTCAGCACAGTCTGCATTGTTTTTTTGTCTTTAACTTACTGACCATCTGCTACAGGAGCAAGCTCTCCATGCTGTCCACAGTATCGTGATGCTGGTGGATAAAGACACTTGTCCTCGACCTGAAAAACAGCCAGGGTTACAGGTCAGGAATGAAATCAACTTCCCTGTTGTCCTTTGTTGTTCTCTTGGTTTGACACTTGTGGTACTTTTCCTTCATGCCTAACGTTGCCTTTGTGTTTGTCTATCAGATGGACATAGTGACTTCTATGAAAGCCCTCAACAAGACAGTCGAAGCTTCCCAGCTGACCTCTGACTTGGGAGGGACCTTTACTTACAGTCATACCGACTGGCTGCAGTTCCATCAGGTACTGAATATTCACTCACATCCAACAATCGTTTTGATGAAGTGCGGAGTTTCCCGTTAAGCCACAGTACTCCCACTGGGGATGACTCCACACACCCACACCAAACATTCATCATCTCTGTTGTTCTTTAATGACACGTTTAGCTTTGGTCTTTGGGTGGAGGGATGGTGGACAATAGGAATGTGCAGTCATCATTTGACTGGAAATGAAATGGGGAAATCAGATCAAAACATTATTACAGACTCAGGGTCTGTATGTTTTTTAGGATGCATTAAAAATCCAACTTCCTCTCTAAATATTTCTTTGTTTTTTTTGCACATTAGGGCATTAAAACAGCAGGTCAGAGGGAAGCAGCTAAAGTTTGTTATGTTGTGGTTCCAGTTTCGGGGTTGCAGGATAAATTTGAGAGGTCATAACTTGAATAACTGGAAAGGAAAGCAGACAAAACATACTTAATGTTTTTATGCTACAAAATAATAATGTTTTTTCTCATCTTTGCATTTTATTTATGAATTTTTGGATAAGTTACATCTTCAACATCTTCAGGCCCCTAAAAATAGAACAAACTGAGATGAAAAATATATTTAACGGGTCACGATTAGACATATGCAACCTGTGACAAGGGTATGTAGTAGATAACGCCTACGTCTGATTTTGGCCTCAGGATGCCGCTGGCTCTGGCGCTCTCTGTAGGCGGCAGATGGCAGATATATGTAGTGTCTCTTCACCTCAAAGCTCTTGGATTCATAACGATGTATAATTTTTTCCACCTCCACTAAATCTTAAATTTAATTTTAACATTTCAGAGACTGGTTTCTTTCATGACTGAGCTACGAGGGGCAGACAGCTTGTTGCAGAAGGCCATCAAGAAAGTGGACGGCAGCAAGAAGATAGACACCGCCCAGGTAGAATATACACGTTCGTAGTGTGACGTTATGGAAGCAGGTCAGACGTGTTGACTTTGCTCTTTCTGTGGCTGCTACAGGAAGTGCAGCAATGCATCGGGGAACAGAGGGCCTCAATGAAAGAGGTGCTGGAAGACACTCGACTGGTGACTCTGCAAAGAGAAGGAGGAGCTTTACTGGCCAGAATGAGGAGGGAGGAGTTCAGATTTCCACAGTCTGAGGACTACAGGTATCAGATCCTATTTAAATCTGCTTACCTTCTCCTTCTTGTCCCAAACCAAACACATGGGAAACATTTACTTTCCTCACCACCACATTTATTTGACAACTACAGTTACTTGACCAATTAAAGCCTCTGCACACCCATGCAGGTGTTTTCAATTACTCTGGTTAGTTGGGTCAAAGAACATTTATTGCTAAGAAGTGAAAGAAAAATCCGCGCCAGCAGCAAAACTATGCTTCTGCCATTTTGGACTGAAAGCGACTACCGGACGCCAGTAAAACGTCCGCCTAAAAAGTGCTGTACAAAAGTAAAACTAAATTATTTCTATTCTATTATCATATTCTACCGAAATGGCCTGTGTTGAACAATAAAATATTATAAATATAACATGCGTTTTCAGGTCAAAATGGTGGCAGCTGCGGTTGTCAAAAAAAAAACACAGGAGTTTCGTCCGTTTGCTTCTACAGTATACTCTTTGGTTGGGTGGAGCTATGCTGGGAACTAAGTGGTGTCACCAAACTCCATGCACTAATAAGAGTGATAGCACACTAAGTTGTCCCGCCCTAACAGGTACAACAAAGCCCACCGATGGGTGAGAGAGATGTCAATCAAGTGCCGTTTGTACACGCCCACCCTGTCCTGAGAACAGGTCTAATTGGGCATCATAAGTGAAAACAGCTGTGTGAATGGACTATAGGTGTGCAGGGGCTACTTTAAGATTTTACATACATTATATATGATTAGTATTATTGAATAAACTACCAAACAGCATAAGAAGTAGTTTGAATTTGCTCCACCTCGACAAGATACAACATTAAAATGTGACTTACTCTTTTATGCCTCAGTATCAATAATATATAAAATAACACTGCTAGGGGCCATTCTGCATAATGAGTACTATAAGGCAACTTTATGGTTCCGTTGAAAAATGTTGTTTTAATATTGAGTGAATTATGTACAGCATGTTTTCTAGCCTAAATATTTGTTAAACATTTAGAGATTATTATAGTAGACTTTTGTAATTACAGCAGTATGGCATCACAATTTATCCAGGCAACAAGCAATTGAAGGGCGTGTGTGTAGTTATTATTATTATGCACTCCATTTCACAGCCTTAATTAACTTGTTACTTACACAACGTATTTATCTATTTGCAAAACCTCAAATCATGTCACATAACGCCTATACTTTTCTGAGGTGATCTTAACTTAACAATGGTGGATTTACCCCCATAATACACTTAAAATTACAACTACTACCTTACAATGTTATTCAAGTCGAGTGTGATTTGTCTCAGAGTTTGTTAATGTTTGCTTCACCGTCCTTGTAGAGATGCTCTGGAGTCAGTGACCAGTCTGTACAACCAGGTGGAGGAGAAGCTTCACACTCTGGTGATGAGATCAAATGAGTCACTGCAGCACCTGGAGTTTCTCTTCAGACTCCGAGAGATGGAGGCCAACATTAGCACGGTAATATCACAACATTAAAATCTACAATATGTGTCGAAACAGCTGGAATTCATTAACATGGTGTTGTAGACAGGGCGGTGAAAGTTGGTCTGCTTTTGCACATTTCCTGTTAAGTGTTATTGTTTCTTAAGAATAAGATATATAAGGCTACACTCACAGTTTGCCAAGCTATAAACCAGCATTGTGTTATTCTACATTACGTCTTGCAGGCTGGGATGTGGTTCAACGCAGAAGGCGAACAGGGACTGAAGGACTCTTACATAACAGACGATACCCTGGTGTGCACTGAAAAGGCCTTGCAGGACTATGATGTTTTTTTCACTCAGTCTAAGGTATTAACAAAAAAAGCAATATAACAAAAAGGGTTTACGGGTACCTTATTTGGTTGTGTTTCTCTTTAGTTTTGCTTTTCCTAGAGTTGGAAATATTTAAATGACTGCACTGATAACAGTAAATATAAGATTAGGAGGAAGAAGGATAAACAAGTTCCACTTGACATCTTATCATTTGTTACAGGAGAAACAACAGTACGCCCAGACCCTAGTGACGGAGGCAGAGGGACTTGTTGGCACGAGTGATTCCTGTCCTGCTACAGATGTTTTTCGGACTCTGGTCAGCACTTTCAAATCCAATATGGATGACTTTATGTTGCGGGTAGAACGGAGGCACAAAGAACTGGACAAACTGGTGCATGTGCACCGCTTCTGTGAACAGGTTTGCATTTTCAACCATCTAACATTTCAAATTTAAGCCTCTTTCTTTCTTCTCTTGCCCTTTGTCTACATATTTCTGACTGATTTGTGTTAACCTTTAAATCCAAAAATTCCATTTTCTTTCTCTCTCTGTGTAGGCGTCTGCCCTGGCCAAAGAATGCACTCCTTTTTTGGAGCAGGTAGAGCAGGGGTGTTACTCAGCTCAGGCCCTGAAAACACTCCAGATGTATGAAGAGAGATTAGGTGGGGAATTCTCCACCCAGCACTTCCAGGCTCTGAAAGCTAAGGCCTGTGCCGTGGGATCAGGGGCCTCGGGGGTGATGGGAGTGTGGAATGCAGCCTGGGTCCGGTGCCAAGAAGTTAGGCAGCGTCTTGAGGAGATGCAAAAGAAGGAGAGAGGAGTAGATAAGAACCAGATCCAGCGGGGCACAGCTGCAAACCTTCAAGGGGAAGATGGAGGAGTGGAGAAGGAGGACAAGAGGAGTGAGGTGGGGGAGGATGAATGCCTCCTGACCCTGCAGCCGACCTCTCAGGAAGAGGTAGTCAATATCTCAGAAGGTGAAGGAGAAAGCACCGCTGCTGCGTGCTTCAACCAACATTTAAATCCTGACTTGAAAGGAGAATCTCAAGCGCAGAAATTACCTGAAGCAGCAGTTCAAAATGAGAAAAAAATTAAAATTTTCCCCCCACAAAACACTGACTGTCATCCAGAAAGCAAACAGAGGCCAAGAGTGCACCACAGCGAGGCGGATCTGAGGAGCAGACACTCAGTTGGAGGGGGCAATGATTTTCCATCGCACCAACCTTTGGGTCGGTCCCTGAGCGAGGGCTCGAATGCAAGCTCTCATTTGACGAGCATCTCGGGCTTTTCACCTTTGAATGTAAGGCACAAACACTGTCAGAGCGGAACACCGCTGCTGGAACTGAATCCGCAGCCCGTCCAGAATCTGCCTGTTTCCCATAACGAGAGTTTACGGTCAGGAAACCTAAGCTGCGACTCAAAAGGAGACAGTAATGAAGAGGAGGGTGGAGGATGCACAGTCTCCACCCAAAGCCCTAAAGAGTCAAGGACCCAAGAGACATTACTCACACCAGCAGAAAACAATGGCAGCAATGTTTTGTAAGTAACACCCCCGTCCTTCAGCTGTAATCTAAAGCTCAGTGAGATGCTGTCCAGGACATTAGACATAAGTTATATTCATGAATGGCACCATTATTCTCCAGTTAAACAACACTGTCATACCCATAAAAAGATAATGTAAAGCTGAGCATGATCCCGAGCTCACCTGGGTTTAGTTATGAGCCTTAATAAAGTTAATTTCCTATATGTGGAACAGGAAGCTGCGGAGGATCATGGAGGAGCTGCTGTCCACAGAGAGGGAGTACGTGAAGGCTCTGGGTTACGTTCGAGAGCACTACTTCCCCGAGCTGGAGAGGCCAGACGTCCCTCAGGACCTCAGGGGCCAGCGGGGGAGCATCTTCGGCAACTTAGAGAAACTCCACGACTTCCACCGACATCACTTCCTGGATGAACTGGAGAGCTGCGTGAAGGAACCCTTCAGAGTGGGACGCTGCTTCCTACGACATGTAGGTGTATTATTGACAGTACTGAATATAAATTACAATCTGCAAGTGGGGTGCACCTGAGCAACTGTTGTTTCCATGACGCAACCAGGTTTTAGCAGATGTGCAATCTTGGTAATGCCAAATAGTGGTCCGTGGTTTCCTGTTTTGAACCAAAACCGCAATAATGAAGCATAATTGATTGCCAACAGAGAGCCCTTCCAGATGTGTCCTGACTGCAGATGTAGACTGATCTTTAACTTCCAAAGAATCAAATGCTTAAGTGCTGATATCACTGAACAAAGCTCACACAGCTGTGAAATGCGATGGTACATTGCTTAGTCTGCATCCCAGTGTGGCACGTGCATTTTTATTGGTCGTGATAATGATGATGACTAATGGTCTTTATTTATTCCTTTCATTTTAGAGAGAGAACTTTGCTTTGTATGCCCTTTACAGCAAGAACAAACCGCAGTCTGATAGTCTTCTCCTCAATCATGGACAGGCTTTCTTCAAGGTGAGAACCGCTGCCAGGCAGCCTCCCGTTGCTCTTCTTTCTCTCATTTCTCTTCTCAAATCCACATCGTGGACTATTTTAAAAAAGTGGGGAGAGAATGGTGTATTTTAACAAGAGCACAGTCTATGCTAGCCCTAGAAAATGTTCATAGGGGTGGCCAGATGGGGCCACTGAAAATCTTGGGGTGGCACACCAAAACCAAAAGCCATAACGGAGTTTCAGGATTTCTATAATGCTGTTGTAGTATATAGGCTAGTTGAAAACTATTTGAAAACTCTCAATATGAGAGTTAATGAATCGCATACTGATATGCTTTTGTTTCTTAATAAATAGCGGTACATATTGACCTTTTCCTTAAAAAGTTGAGCACCGGTACACCGCTTTAATTTCAAAGGAGTACATTGAGTGTAAGGAACTGGGCGGCACGGTCGTGCAGGGGTTTGTGCTGTTGCCTCAACATGTTCAAGTGGGTTCTCTGGTTTCCTCCCATGTATCCAACCTCCCCTGGGGTTCAGGAAGGGCATCCGGTGTAAAACCTATGCCAAATCAATATGCAGATCAATGATCCGCGGTCTATTGAATGTAAGGAACCAAACATTTACTGGGAACTAGCCTTCTCAGGTTTAAAAACACCACAGAGAGACCTCCCATATTATGCATTTGCAACCCGCAAGGTGGGGTGGGGTTGGGTGCAGCAATTGTATCAGGGCGGCCAGGGGGCCAATGGCAGCTAACGTCAGCATAACATGTTAACATGTTTACAGTGAAACTCTAGAGAGTCTAGCTCCTAGTATGACTAATAAAAAGAGATAACCAAATAAAAATGTGAGTTTCATCTCTACACACTATTTTAGTCCTGATGGACGCCTTCCCATCCACTTAATATTAGCGTGTTCTCCAACTCAGCTTCAGCATTATCCTTCCTGATATCTTTAGCCGTACCCTGCTGCACGATCACTAACTGAGCGCTCCGTCTCCTCTCCTCACACACCAGCAAAAGCAGCTGAAGCTGGGGGATAAGATGGACCTGTGGTCGTACCTGCTGAAGCCTGTGCAGCGGATCAGTAAGTACAGCCTACTGCTGCAGGACATGATGAGGGAGTGCGGTCCGGGACAGACTAGAGAGATGGCTGAGGTCAAGGCCGCCCTGGAGGTCGTCCACTTCCAGCTCCGCCACGGCAACAACCTGCTGGCCATGGACGCCATCCACCACTGTGATGTAAGACAGTTTGTTTTAAATTTTGTGTCATTTTGTAAACTGAAATATCAGGGAAGATTATTAGAAAGGAGGATTTCATGTCTTATATATACAGTACATACATATACACAGGTATGCTGTACAGATATAGTATGTACTATAGCGTGATAAGAATGATTCATCACCCTCCCATCCAGCATTGAGCAACACCATTGGAATTTCTAGTGCAATGGCGAAAGCACAGTAGGGAAACAGGTACAGGCAAGACGACAGCATCCATCCATACAGAATGATGCGTATAGTGAGGAGTAGTGTTTCTCAAAACATTTATCATTGTGATTTGGATTTGTGCGATAGCGTTGGTCAATCATGATTATCCTGGCGTGAAAGGAATGACATGGAGGAAAAGAGTTAAGGGAAAGAATAATAGTATTATCGTGTTTTGATGGAATGTAAAGGGAGGGGTTGTGTGTGGGGGATGCTGGTCTGGAGCTCCATCATCGCAGCAGAGATGGAGGGAATGGAGTTGGATTCATAGGAAATTTGTTGGTTAGCTTATGAACTTTATGCTCACTGTTACATCGTCAGAAATAATAAGAGAGTTCATATTATTTTGTATTGATGTTCACTGTAATTGCACAAGTTAATTATTACAAATCTGCCATTATGTTCAATGTTTACTAGTCTGTATGTTTATTTGAATGTCTTCATCAGCTGAATTTAGAATTAGATTGAAAAAGGTATTAAAGTTAGTACTGTCTTCTTTCTGGTGCATTATTGCTGACTACAGTACATGACCCTCAGACTCTCCTTTTGTGTACTTGCAGGTTAATCTGAAGGAGCAGGGGCAGCTGATACGCCAGGATGAGTTCTTGGTGACATTCAGGAAGAAAAAATGTTTACGCCACATTTTCCTCTTTCAAGAGCTCATTCTCTTTAGCAAAACCAGGAAGACGGACGTAGGAAATGAGACATACATCTACAAACAGTCATTCAAGGTGACACATACAGTATTGCTACACACACAATTTAATGTCAAGTTTAAATGAATTAATGTGCAAGAGGAGTACCAGTAAAGTGAGCAATGACAGCAATATTAGAATTCAGGATTACTACTATCACTTCCTCTTTCAAACAAGCCAGTACAAGACTACTCCCTAAGCATATGCATGCCGAAACTGACAACTACATTAATCTTGCAATACATTTACTCATCATTTACAGAGAAAAGAAAAAGTTTCCGTTAGTTGTCACAACTTGGAAGATTTTCCAAATCACAGCTGCGGGGGAGGACTGGACATGAAAATTGGCGTGGACTTTTGACCCCATGTCACACATTAGAATTTACATTTAAAAAAAACTGAATACTAGAATATGTTATAAAAAAATAGTTGCATTAAATAAAATGTAAAAGCAGTTATTTAATTTTTAAACATACAGTATGGCTACAGAATCTGTTTCACTGAATAATTTAATACATTTGAAGTACATTTACTTATTTTGTATTACAGTTGCGAGAGAGTATCTATTACACTAACACCAGTGGTGGAATGTAACTAAGTACATATACTCAAGTACTGTACTTAGCAAAAGATGAAGTACTTATACTTAACTTGAGTATTTAAATTTAATGTTACTTTATACTTTTACTCCACTACATTTTGGAGGCAAATATTGTATCTGCCACATTTATTTGACAGCTTTAGTTACTTTGCAAATTTAGACAACTAATACAAAATATAAATCAACAAATACATTATAAAATATTATTATAGGTTAAGCTACACAGCAGTATACAAAGTAGCCTAATTAAAATGTGCCCTCCTTTAACAGCTGTACAGATGTACACTTTTATGCATCACTAATTATGATTCAGAAATAGGCCATTTTGCATAAATTGTACTTTTCCTTGTGTGGTATGTATATTTTTTATGCTAATAATTTTGTACTTTTACTTCTTTAAGATTTTGACCAAAGGACTTTTACTTGTAACCAAGTATTTTTATGCTATAGTATTGCTATTTTACATAAGTAAAAGATCTGAATACTTCTTCCACCACTGACTAACACCTATCTGAGAATAAAACTCATTAACACCATGGAAAAGCTTTCAACTGCAACCTCATGCAGAACAGTCAGGAGCCAACCACCAGGTCAATAGCACTGTTGCTTTGGAGACATTGGGAAAATTAACATAGCATAACATAACATTTATTTTATTCTGTCCTTTTCAGCAGTTTAGTAGACCTTCTGAAACACTGCATAACACTTGCCATATTTTAAACTATCATCTTACCTGATCAGTTTGTCTTTGTTCACATTTAGACGTCCGACGTGGGCATGACCCAAAACAGCGGTGACAGTGGCCTGTGTTTTGAGATCTGGTTCAGGAAGAGGAAAACCCAGGACACGTACACACTTCAAGCAGACTGCCGGGAGGTGAAGGACGCCTGGGCCAAGGACCTGGAGCGGATCCTGTGGGAGCAGGCAGTACACAACAGAGGTACCAACACAAATACCACACTGGTGGCGCTCTGATTACAGATTGATTACAAGCTGCGTCCTCAAGCAACATTACAGAAAAGGTTACAAGAGTAAATTTACATCATATGGTAACATGTGTGAGGCTAAATAGAGATTCGTCGGTAGAGCCTGGTGTGTTCATAATATATTGCCTATGTGTACCTGTCTTTTTTGACATTTCAAAGTCAGTATTCAACTTGTACGGGCTTCAATGTCATTTCTTGAATTTGAAGTATCTTTAAAATCATGATTTCACGTTTTTTAGAGGTCCGTATGCAGGAGAGAGTGTTCATGGGTATTGGAAACAAGCCCTTCATGGACATCAAGCCCAGTGATGCAGCTATCAGTGACAGAGCCGTCAACTACGTACTGGTGGGAAGAGGTAAGCAAATACTGCCAGTAAAACACGTTTACTTAGTTATTCATTACTTTCATTTTAGTCAGTAGACATTGTGAACGCTTTTTTATCACTCATTGGCTTTGACGCTTCCTCTCATAAAACTTATTCTCACCTGATCTCTGCAGAAAACAGGGTGCTTTCCTCTGTGGGATCACGTGGTTCACAGGACGGACTGCCTGGCGGACGGCCAAAATCGGTTGGTTCAGGAAGCAGCTCGTCTTCCTCCTCTTCCTCTGGAAGAGGTTCCCTGTCCCCCGTGGGATACATGTGTGGGCCAAAGCGGAGGTCAGGCCTTGGAGGATACGTATCGCCTCCTGGAGCTCTGGAGGAGGACGACCTGGACCATGAGACTGGGAGTCACAACTTATTGTGTGAGTTTAGTGTGTACGACTATAAGCAAATATGTTCTTAAAACATATATGACCAGAATGTTGCTTTTGATTTATTGCAAATGGACTAGAGGATTAGATGTAATGGTACACCCAGGATCCTCCCATCGCCATGACAGTGTGTTATTGATGGGCCCTGAACAGCTTCACTGAGGCTGCTGGGTATCGTGTTTCGAGCCCGAAGACATTTTTTTTTTATAGTTTTATTCCCCTCAAATGAGGTCAGAGGTCAGAGGTCAGAGGTTAATTATTTGTAAAGACATACAAGGACATTTCCAGAAGGGACGTTGATTGCTAACACAGTGTTTGAACCTTGGCTTTCCAGTTAGTACATTTTAGATTGGATCACGCATCCATTGATCATGTGTATAATCAAGCGATCTCTTTGTTCCAGTGGACAGCTCCGAGTCTTCAGGAGAGAGTGTGAGCGGCTTCAGCAGCTCCAGTCACAGCTACCACTCTGCTGTCGGAGGAGAGGTGGAGGACATGATCACTGTTAAAGAGGCAGCGGTCGCTCACGGGACTGAAGCCTCTGCAGTCGTCCACAAACCAAATGCTCTGGCAGGATCCCCAGAAAAAATCCAACCACCAGTTGCACCCAAACCCAAGATCAAACCACCATACCAGGCCCAGGATCTGTCCTGTGGCAAGGTGCACTACAAAGATCATAAACCAGTGATTGAGGAATTGTTTAGTTAAAAACATTAAGAATGCAAAATGCAACCTGAAAGTTAATTACTCACTCAATAATTAATCTCTGTCTTCCTTATACTGAATGTCTTTCTTTCTTTCTGCATGCTCGGTTATTGTCTCATGTCAGCGATTAATTTTCTGTTGTGATTAATATTCATGTTTTTATGAATCTCTCAGGTTCAAAACACTAGCGTTGGAAAATCCACTGAGGTTTGACCTGTGATACGGTTCAAGGTGAGTGTAGTGCAATCACCCATCTTTCTTAAACTTTACATATAAAGTTAGTATAAAGTACAATTTTTTTACCAGTTTTTATATGTATATTAATTATGAACTGTTCTGCTGTGGAAAGGGAAAGTTAGTTTAAACATTTCTTTTTTTTTTCCTACAGATTTGGCGGCAACCCAAGAAAAGCCGTCTGTTGAGATCAGCGTTGAAGATGAAACTATTTAAACATTTTATACCGGCTGTTACTGTAATCCATTACCACTCTGTAAATAGATGTCCTTTTTGTAATCTCACCACTAAAACAATAGGTCTGTAAATGTACTGTACTTAAAGGGTGCTACGTTTTGAAATGCGCTGCATAGTGCGCTGTAAATCAGTCTAGTTTCATACTGTAGCTCATACAAAGGATCATAGAGTCGCTGCTTACCTGCTATTCATAACATCATTGTTGAACTTTACAGTAGTCAAAGAATGTGGCTCAATAATCCTGGTATCTTTTAGAAGCATGCACCATCCTGATCCCAGAGGAGTGTGTCACACAAAGGCAGTTAACACCATTTATGCCACCTTTATTTTTGCCTTTTCTGCAGATTTATCAAACTTAATCACAACATGTGTCTTACTTATTTCCTCAAAAATCAAACACATTCATTCTGTCCTTTCTTTTGATTAACCGTTTTGTATAAACTAATATGTTACTGGAATGGAGATATGTAACACTTGTATGGCTTTTTATTTGAAATACAGAACATTTGCAGTGATGATGAATATGTTGGCTTTTATCTGTGTTTTTATTTGCACCACAACTATATTTTTTTTCACAATAAACTTCCAACAACATGCTTATAGTCAGACTGACCTTTCTAAACTCAAATGTTGGTGGCTAATATCTGTCTTTAAGTTGCATTTCCAAGTAGTTCCATCACTAGCACAATTGTCGGATGAGGCTTAGCTGAGCGATACAGTTGAACATATGCTGAAATACGTAATTCAGATGGATTTCCTTGATTAAATGAAAGCAATTTAACCATAAGAACATCATATCATCCAAGTTTTCTGTGAGTATTTCATGTATATAAGAAAAAAAACAACATCAAACTATCTACAGAAGAAGAAAATTAAACATCGTAGCTGCCAAGTGGCATTTTACTGTATCACAGACATTTAGCGTAACTATTAACTGTAGTATCTAAATGAAATCTTGTGCTGAATTGCACTTAACAGGTTTACGTCTAAAGGCCGTGATTTCTGCAGCATGGAAAAAGTCACACTTCCTTTTAACTGTTTTTTATGGACAGTTCTTTGGAAGTAGAAGTTTCAACATATGCTCCAATCTGGAAGTGAGTCTTGGCGATAGATGCCACGGTCTCTCGGAAGTAGCCAAGCCTGCCTTGGCGAGGGGCACTCAGTCATTTCCACTCTGTGGGTTTGGACAGAGCTCTGGCTTTGGTTTCACTTCTGTTAATCCCTAAAATTCACTTTGCTGATGTAATGCCCAACTCTGGTGCCAAGACTCATGTTTGTGGTTAATAGTAGTCTGCCCAGAGCGCTTCAAACCATATGACGGACTTCATCTACTCTCTCTTTTATTGACATTGTTACAATTACAAATTCATTAAGGATTTTACTTTCGTTGCATAATTGGTACTTGTTGTCAAATGTTATAGTGGAAACAGACAAGATGATACTGAGCACAAGTGCTGAGGCAGACTTCATGTGCCAAAGAAGAAACAAGGAAACTTCTGCAGTGACTTCAGAAATTGTTTGTACAATTTGTCCTTTAGTGCACTAGAACCTATGCCCACCTCCCTCAACCTCTCATCATGCACCCGATACCAGTGCAGATTGTCTTTGTGATAATCTGATAATACCCTTCTTAAGGTTAAGGCTGGTATTATTCTATTACTATAGATTTTTTCACTGTCAAACAAATATTATGAAAAGACCAAAACCAACAATATGAGTTCATTCCTAATGATTATGTAAATCAACAAATATTCTTATATATTTATATATATATATATAATTTTTTTTAATTTGTATTTATATTATTTAATTTTATATATATTATATATATATATATATATATATATTTTTTATTATTTTATTTTATATATATAAATATATATATATACATTTGTCAGATTTTCTTTTGCAATTTCTGTGAGGTTTACACTGTTTACCTCACAAACAGCCTGTACTAGCCTAATAACAGTTTGCTATACTGGCTCATCCATAATTAACTGCAGCCAACAACAGGCTACCATGTTCCATGTGTTAATTGTTTTACCTTCATTCTCTCATCATTATAAACATTATAGAAATAATACTGCAGTCTGTAGCCCACCTTAGTTTGCACTCTTCCTCTGGCTCCACTGCTCCGCTGTACAGGGTCAACAAGTTCAAACAGTGGAACTACTTTTTCTTTGGTAACCACGCACAAAAAGTCACCGTTCTGACGTCACGTAGGACCGGCTGCAATGTGTGCCAATGAATCACCAGAGGACGCGCATGTGTGCGCTCACGTGCGTGTGAGTACACGCGTAAAGGGGTGCGATCTGTTTGGGGCGCGTCACGCCCACCATCAGACTGACTGCACGAGAGGGACTATACAGTATAAATAGTAGCCAGATAAAGGCGAGGAGTGATACAGTATTCACCTCCGAGCTGGAGATTCACTGAACACACACAACACAGCAGCAGACATGGCTCAAGGTAAGTTAGACCCTCAATACTTTTACTCTTTGTTTAGCAGAGCTGTCATAAACTGACGGTTTATTGTTTATTTGTTTATTTGTTTTGCACAATTTAAGACTATACAACATAACAAAAAATAATATAAAGTGCAGGAAGATGCAAAAAACCCACTGGGCTTATCTGAAGCCTCCACCTACAGACAAGATTAATATAAATAAATAATATGACTACATAATAGTGATAACAAACAATTAGGACAAGACATATATAATAACAACAATAACAATACAGTAAATATATCAAAAAAGATAAGTGTGTGTGTGTGTGTGTTGCGTGGAAGTGTATGGTTAGTGTTTGTGAGGAGGATATTGATTTAAATATCTATAAAGACTTCTAGGCAATCGTAACCAAACAACATTGTGAGTGGGAAAAAATAAAAAACATAAAAACAGATACATGGACAACATAGGGAAAAGCAATTACAAGACAGCAATTAAATTAATTAAATTAATTTAAGCAGGTGATATAAGTATTTGCCATAGTTGGGTAGTAGTTGGTTAAAATAAATAGGCCAAATATTGATTTGAAGTGACATAATCTGTATATATTTATTTTATTCATAAATTCCCCAAGGATTTTGCTTTGAAGTTTTCTTCCCACCATTTCCTTATATGGGAGTTTGTGTTAATGCAACTTTAACTCACTCTCAGTGTATTTTGATGTACAGTTTTTTAGTCACTGTCTGAGGAGTTAATTACAATGAAGGGCAAACTTTCACTATGGCATGCTATATAAACATGATGTCTGATAGGTGACAAATACCACAGCCTTCACATACCATCAGATCAGCTGGTTTCAAAGCTGCAGGAGTATCTCTGTCAAGCAGACGTCATTCATCAGAGATCTGAAGACCGATGCATCTAAAAATCTGTTTTATGTTTTAGCTGGTGATTGCTGCCCTGCTGGGACCCTTATAATAGCAGCTGAAAGCAGCTGTGGCTGTCTTTACAGGCACACACACACATACACCCTACAAATAGTTTACCTACCTAAGACCTTGTAAAGATATTCAAAACTTCCCAAACACGAAAGTGTAGTCAAACCAACAGGTTTGCTCCTCTAAAGGTTGAAATATGTCTTTGACCTGTGTGTGTAGGCACAATGTGTAGCATGCCAAAAATTCTTTCTACAGTATAGGGTGTTTATTTAACAGAAAAGAAACACGTGAACTGGAGCAGGCTGTAGTCTGAAGTCAAAGAAGAAATGCTTTTGGCATTTGCTATATGTAATCTTATTATGTAAGATTAGGGCTGTCCCGAATACCATTTTTGGGCTTTGAAGCTTCAGTAAGAAATATTCAAAGGTATTCAAAGCTTCGGGATAGTGCCTCTGCCGCACTACTGCACACACATGCACCTCTACACACAACAAACAGCAATATACATCTGAGAATAACTAATAATAATTAATGTTGAATATAAATAATGGATAATGTTGTGAGATTATTTCTTATTTCATGGGCTATTTGGGGATTTATACATTATTATTACACTTATATATTAAACGAAGCATTCGAATACTGATTTGGAGGTCGATTACCATGGCAACGGTTGAAACTTCGAAGCATTCGGGTCAGCCCTAGTAAGATGTCTATTGGAGCGTCTACGTGCAACACACAAATAGGCTACAAATACAAGCAAAACTTTCCACACTGCAGAATTTGCTGGTAGAAGAAACCTGCACCGGTTTTCCATCTGTTGGAAGTTCACAAAGCATCTATTTGAAATTGAAAGTGTCTGTGATGGAGCTCTGAAGTCAGCGTGGGTGTTACCTGCGAGACTGAAAACTCCTTTCACTCCTGATGGGAGCGTATTTATTTTTCCAGGATTAAAATAGTGTTTACTGTACCAGCGACTACTCAGTTGACACCAGCTAGTTCTTGTTTTAATGTCCTTATTAGGCGTATGCTGGCCTCATACTGAGACAGTCCCTCTGTGTGTGTGTGGTGGGTCATGGTTTGTAAATTGAGGCATGGGCGTGTACAGTATGTAAAGGTTAGTGAGGAGGGCAGGGTCAAGGCTGTGGAATCTCTGCCCGTGCATTTTATATTAGAGCGTTGTTCTGCTGCTATGAGTTATGTAACCCGACAGAATAAAACTGCAATAAAATGCATTCAGTTTGGCTTTACATCACACATGAACACCATCTGCTGCTTCACCTTGAACGCCACATGCTGCTGCACTGTGGTTTGGGAGCAAATCAAAATTAATTTCCTTTTATATCAGTTATGCAGCCACAAAATTACTACAGAGAGCATGCCGTCAGTATTCCCGCTGCACCATTATAGTCTGTTGTTTCTGAAGGTTTCGTGTCTCGGACATTCACATGTTATTAATCTTTGTAATAGTTTTCGCATTCTGTAAGCATCTGTTTTATTTGACTCGCTTGCCTTGAGTTGTCTGTCTGTACAGTAAAACGCCTCAAAAGGAAAAAAAAAGGGAGGAAAAATCTGAATTTCTTGCAAGTGAGATACAGTATTTCTTTCTTCAGATGGTTCCTCCTCAATAAATTGTTATATAGCATCTGTGCTCCAATGCAATGCTGATATTTATTTGATATTTGCACAGATCAAATGACAGGAGAGTATGCACAGACTGAGCAGCAAAGCCCTCATAATCCTCTGACTACAATCGCCAGCTGTCCCAGAATACGCAGCGTTGCCATCTTTAAGACATTTGCCCCGATTAGTTGCACTAACATGTCTTCTATTAGGAGCTGAACCAGGGTCAAGATCAGTAAAACATTAAAGCTATGAGAAACACTGGGGAGTCGGGACTGATGGACTTCATGTAAAACAGCAGGAAGTCTTTTAAAGCTTAGTCTTTGTTTACACTAGCCTTGACACCACTACCTGTTTCTTAACACCAATGAGTAATATATGGTTAAGAGGTTAACCTCCTGACATGTCATGGAGCAGGAGGACCGTGGAGGCATTATATAGGGGGTTTCCTACTGACAGGAAATCAAAGGGTGGGATTCTCTTAGTCACACGAGGCGCCCTGGAGAGAAGGAGTGGTTGTGTGTTTGCACATTTCACAAAGAGCGACTGTGACTCTCTGTCTGTGTTTACCTCTTGTTAAATCCTTACAGAAAGCCCATAGTGAAACAAAATGACCATAAATGACTGAGTGTCCTCGAGTTTTATTCCACATAATTTGACTTTGAAGATCAAATAGTAAATCTTTACAAACATTTCTCTTTTTTAAAGAATTACCCAGGAAAATAAAATGATTATAAAAGTCAGTTTGTAGCCATGAAAGATGTAGAAAAACACATGCATGGCCACAACATGATGAAATCCAGACTCTAGTTAACCACAGATTTCTGGTTAATTCACCACAAGTGTACCATAAAAAAAGTTATTTGTAATTGTTGGGCCTTGTAAATGCTGTTAAACATCCCTCATGCTACACACAGCTATATGTTTTACAACTGGCACTTCATTGAGACTATGTTGTGGCATTTAATGTGCTCCATAAACATATACACTATCCTCCTATTAAATTATAACATCCAAGAATAGTGCTTAAAGTAGATGTGTATGTTCTACACATGACAATGAATATACAGATAATATCCTTTATTTGCTATGTACCATTTTATGCATCTGTTGTAGAAAACTACAAGCATTCTTGAAAAAAAAAGTGTGTATCTACCATTTGGAAAAATAATGCATTTACTCGTAGTAACACAAGTTTTTAAATGTGTCTGTTATGTGTTGTTAAAAGGAGAGTAACTTAAATACTTCGTCCTTAAGATGATAATTGTTCTGCATCTACGTTGTACATTTCAGTGGAGCTGCAACGATTAATCGATTAGTTATCAACTATTCAATTATTTGCAAACTATTTTGATGATCAATTAATCAGTTTGAGTAATTTTTTAAGAAAGTAAAGTGAACATTTTCTGATTCCAGCTTCTTAAATGTGAATATTTTCTGGTTTCTTTACTCTTCTATGACAGTAAACTGAATATATTTGACATTTGAAGACGAAGTTGCAGCCCTACGTTTCAGATATATGTCATAAATACCTCTTTTATACGGCTATGTGATAAGTTTCTCTATCTAGCTTTTTAAATGCCCTCTCTTCCTTTAAGCTCTTGACATCGATCGCTGGAACCTGGAGTGCGAGTTCAACAACCTCGACCATCGCACCGATCTCAACGGCGCAGACCGTCTGATCGTGAGGAGAGGCCAACCGTTCAACATCAGCCTGTACCTTCGCTCCGGGACCTACCAACCAGGAGTCAGCTCTCTGGACTGCGTCGTAGAGACAGGTGCTACTCCTTTTTTACCTCTTTACTTTTACATCTCTCCTAAAGGTCGGGTCGGTAATGCTGAGAAACTAGCAAGAGATTTTAAAATGATCCAACTGAAAAACCGAGCCCAGTGTTGCCAACTCTTTTCCAATGGAAGCAGCTAGCAGCACCAGCTCCAAGAGTTGCTAAATCTAGCAAAAAAGACAACTTGGTTTAGATTTAGCAGTCCGGCCTCCCTCTAAAGCCGGGCTGACATGGCGTCCCGTTTGGAAACTTTCTCTTATATTACAAAAATAGTTCACTGAAATATGTTTCTGAAAACATTTGAGGCGAGAAATAAGGCACGCAGTTGCTGAATCGGTCTTTATTTTAGATTGACAACGATAAGTTTAAATGTTTTTCTGGAGTTTCCAGAGGCAGCGAGTCGTCATCTGCTATGATTTATGGGATGAGAAGTTCCTTTACTCTTAAATTAATTATGTATCTTTGCCTTTTTTCCGTTTCCAATGTGTATTTTTTGCTCCGAATCAAATGCTTTATTGCCGCAATTCATCAACTAACCCTACCTTTAATCATTTACGCAGAGAATTTTACAACCAATTTGCCTTACTGAATGCAATGTTTCCATGAGTAACTGTATCATACTGTATGTAAGTATTTTCTGTGTTTTTTCGGACATTTCTGTACGTTTCTCTTATTATTTCTGCATTAGGGCATTTGGAAAAGTGCAGTAAATGACCAAAACTTCCACTTTCCTCTCATTTAAAGGAAGTCAGGGTCACATTGGAACCTCCTGTGTGTTTCTACAGACGTTATTGTCTTTGATATACCTATTGTGATTTCAGATATGAGAGGGGAAAGGAGCTGTAATGTTGGTGGAAAGGAAAAGGAAGTTATTTTTCCTCGATCAGTTTTCAGTAACATTGCTACTTGAGCACACGTACAGTAGCTGTAAGATGTTCTTTCCATTGTTAACCTCAGCTCCTCCCTTATGGTTCTGCGGGTGTTAACGGACTTTGCTGTTATTGTTGGGAGCCCCAGATACTGTATTATTGTAAGTTTGCTGTCAACCCTTTAAACCCTGAAAAAACCTCATATTTGGATAAACCTCTCATGTAGAGTGTGATAACACAGCTGTTACTCGCCATCAAATCCAAAACAGGAAGGGTAGCTCGCCAACAGGAAAACATGTGTATAATCATAGATAACATTATCAACCTTTGAAAGTCAAGTATGTTTTAATGGATTGGAGAAGGACTGTTAATCCCACCCATTGAGCAGGAAGCAGCCTGCTGTTGGTGTATTTGGCTGTAACGGGTGGAAGATGTGAAGGAACTGACTGTTTGGACTGAAAGGAACGCGGATGATTTTACGTAATTTACCAGAATTCAAATATGAACTAAGGTCACTGAGGGAGACTTGAGTCCCAAACAATTGTGGCCATAATTAGGAGCCATTACACAGTTATGCTGTTCATGCATGAGACGAGATTCCAGAGATGTTTGGACTAAATTTAGCAGGGTTGGGAAAACATGGAAAATGTACTCTGCGAGTTTCCATTCCCCAGACACACCAAGATCCCATAACTTTTTAATCTCAGGGCTCTAACCATATTCTCCATTACACTCAGGTCCCCAACCCTCTGAGCAGTATGGCACCAAGGCCTCCTTTGGTCTGACTGCCAACATTGACACTTCCCGCTGGAGCGCTGCTGTCATCAGCCCCCCCGGGGACATGGCGGCCCTGTCCATCTGCTCTGCCCCTGACGCTCCCATCGGCCGCTACACCCTGACCCTGGGGCAATCGGGACGGATTGAGTTCATCCTGCTCTTTAACCCCTGGTGCCCAGGTGGGTAAACAGACCATACGTCAAGCTGTCGTGTAGTGGATCTTGTGTAGCGATCTTAGGCTACAAAGTGCTTTGATGATCATGTTTCATTCTAGAGTGGGCGGAAGACAGGAGCTATTCAGGAGCAGCGCTGTAGAGATCATACAGGGGGATGGTAGTAGTTTGGTTTGATGATTATGTGATTTTTAAGCAATAGTTCAACATTTTGGGAGATATGATTATTGTTTTGTTTTTTTCTTTTGCTGATCTATACTGTACCACTCTCATATCTTTACAGTAAATATAAGGCTGCAGCAAGCAGCCAGTTAGTTTAGCTTAGCATAAAGAATAGAAACAGCTAGCCTGGCTCTGCCCGAGGGTAACAAAATCTGCCTACCAGCTAGGGGTGTAACGATACATCGATATGGATTGATGTATCGATTCATTGATCAACAATCCAATATCATCAATGCAAAGTGAAAACATCGATATAATTTATATATTGTCATCTTTAAGATATGCCTTTATTTTGAAATTCCATGGCACGTCTCTCTGTCACCATTTCCATCCAAGCGCACGTCCTTCCTAAACATTCAAACAGTGTTTAAACATGAGAAATGTTGCACCTTATTGTGAACAACAGGAGGTCTTTATTATTTTTCTTTAAAAGAATAAATTGTTTTTCATTTAAATGTCAGGCAGAACCCGGTAATGAAACTGTCAAATCATATTTTAGTTGCTTTTTGTGAGGTGATTTATTTGTTATTATTATTATTTATTTTAAATGAGTTTCCCCTTTAAATCATTGAATGGTGTATTTTAGATGCACTGAATGAAGACAGGGGAACAGGTCTGGCTTTCTAGCAGCCCAAACAGAGAAAATGTTCTTCCTCTTCCTCTCCTACATAGTTATAGGAGCCCTGATTATGTGCTGATTGAGATCACCTAGTTGACTCTGAACAGCACAGGTGAGCCTGTGGCTCATCAGGATATGGCAGACATGAAAAAGTTGTGATATCAGCATATATTTTATCGTTGTCCAAATAATCTATATAATATTGTATTGTGATGAAACTTCACACCCCTACTACCAGCACCTCTAAAAGCTAACTAATTAAAATGTTATATCTTGTTTATTTAATCCAAACAAAAAACAAAGTGTAAAAAACATCAATTGTGGTATTAATTGTCAGACTGTTTCTTGGTGATAGTGAACTTACAGTACAGGTGTCGGTAGGTTGACTTTGTTACCTTTGGACAGAGCCAGGCTGCTTCCAGTCTTTATACTATAAGCTAACCATCTTCTGGCTGTAGTTTAGTTTTGAATGGACAGATATGAGAATGATATTGATCTTCTAGCTTAGCTCTTGGCAAGAGAGCGAATAAGCCTGTTTCCCAAAATGACAAACTATTCCTTTAAGTTAAGTGGAAGTTTAACATGTTATGAGAATGCTCTGAATAAAGTCCATCAACTTCAGGGTGAGAATATATGACCGATACTAAACCAGCCATGTTCCACTGAGGAGGTCATGTATCAGCACGTTCATTGTATTTTTTCTGTGATGTCTCTTGGCAACAGGAGATGCAGTATATATGGACAATGAGCAGCATTTGGCAGAGTACGTCTTATCTCAGGATGGAATCATCTTTCGAGGCAGCAACAAACATCCCATACCTTCTGCCTGGAACTTTGGCCAGGTACCAACACCAACACTGCCGCCGCCAGCCTCACTTCATCATCTTACACCCACTGAGTGGTGAAGGAGTTCATTCTGATAACAGGAAAAGAAAGACCCACTTAACGAGTGATTTATGACGTGTTACATCACTGTAAGCAGGCAGGAATTTCTGAACATTTGACACTGAAATTAACTGAGATATTTATGTCTGACACTGGACAGTCTGGATCTGATAAAGTGAGAGGAGTGTTATTGTTTCCAGCCCTTTATTTGATATCTGATACACAGTTAGATTAGTCTGGCATTAGCAGGGCATTACTTGTGAAGCTATTGAGCTTTACGGCATGGCAGAGTTACACATCTAACTCGCTGTGTGTTTGCACCTGTTTTTTGATGTTGTTTCAAAAAGGACATGCATAACCTAGGATCTCTCTTTTGATTATTTTTCCACCTCTATAGAAAGCTGCAGGAATGAGTCCTAAAGCCCTCGTCTCAATTTTGTTTTTTAATAGGTTTTTGGTTAGATGCCTGAAATAAGGTCTATGGTTAACACAACACGTCAGCAAATATCCCACTCCAGCTTTTACGTGTCTTAAAAAAGGCGGTTGCTAACAAGTGGCTAAATGAGACTACTAAACGTCATCACGCCAAACTCTAATCCGCCTTTAGTTTAGTAGTGGTGACGTGAAGTCATGTCACCGTGGTGTAGTTTGTTTATAGCCTAACTAGGGCTGTCCTGAATACCATTTCTTGGGCTATTTTGGGATTTATACTTTATTATTACATACTTCTATCTATCTATCTTTCTATCTATCCATCTATCTATCTATCTATATAACAAAAAACAAATTATTTAAATACTGATTTGGAGGTTGATTACCATGGCAATGGCCGAAGCTGCGAAGCATTCGAGGCAGCCCTAAGCCTAACCTTTTACTGGCGATTGCATTTACGCTTCAAAAATCATAAAAGTGGAGTTCATTTGTGAAGATTATCTTGCTGAATCTATCTATTATTTTGCAACAGAGCTTATTTTCTGCAATGATCCAAAATCCAATGGAAAAATCCCATTGGCTTTTTGTTGAGGGAACCAGGGCGATGCTAACTTCCTGGTTGGTCTACAAAAACACGTCATCCCTGCAGCAGTCTTTACTTGTGTCAGTGACAAACAGCTATTCAGCACTAATACTTGTGTTTTTCTGTACAGTTTGAAAGTGGAATCCTTGACATCTGTCTGAGGATTCTGGATACGAATCCCAAATGTCTGAGAAATCCTGGCAAAGACTGCTCAGGGAGGAGAAATCCCATCTATATTTCCAGAGTGCTTAGTGCTATGGTGAGTCATATTCATATCTCCATCCTCCTTTACTGTTATCATTTGCAAAGATAAGTTTGTGTATGTGCGATACCAATTATGTATTTTCAAACTAAACATAAAAAACCTTGGATTTCATATGTCAAATAACTGTTTTACACTCCTTTCCTTTGTCTGTTAGGTGAACTGTAATGATGACGACAAAGGGTTGTTGCTGGGAAAATGGACGGATGGCTATGAAGGAGGCGTCAGCCCCTTGTCCTGGAAGGGCAGTGTGGAGATTCTGCGCAACTGGGACAAACAAGCGTGTCAGCCCGTTCGCTTCGGACAGTGCTGGGTGTTTGCTGCAGTGGCCTGTTCAAGTAAGATAGGACGCAGTGGAGCTCGGTGGCCTATCACTACAAAACACACATGCTTAGTCTCAGACACACATCATAACAGCATATAATGTACTCATACAGTTATGGTGATATACATTTTGCTCTTACTCTTAGTATCACAGTACTCATGTAAGTTGCTTTTATACCCTGTTAGTTTCCAGAGCCCTTGGCATCCCCTGCCGAGTCGTCACCAACTACCTGTCTGCCCACGACAACAACAGCGACCTGGTGATTCAACAAGTCATCGATGAGAATGGAAAACTCATTAAGTCCAGAGAAATGATCTGGTAAAAACTCATATGTTTGATGTATGTAATACTTCTGAGAAAAAAAGGTATTAGAAGGAGAGATGTTTGTGTAAATTAGGAGATTGTCAGAAATGCTGTGAATTATTTGAAAGTGAAATTAAGAAATTTGAGACTTTTATTTCTCTTCTATACCACAAATATGGCAATGTGACCTCACATTAAATTAACGATTTCTTAGGGAATAAATAGATTACGATCTCACACAAAACACAAACACATTTCAATATACAGCAAGAGCCGTAACATGCATTCAGCCTTTTCAAAATGACTTCTGTCTCCACAGGAAACAGCTTGGTTAGGTTTAGGAAAAAATCGTGGTTTGGGTTGAAATAACTACGGAAGTGGCCTTACTTAAGTTCGGAAGTTACGTGACAAATAAATCAACGTAGACTTCTGGTTTCACACGGGGTATGAACACCCAGTCTCCTGGGCGAAAGCCCTGTATTTTCCCATCTATCCATCCATCCACACCAACCTCCTCCCTACATGGTGTTTATCGCACTTTATAATTCCTGGTTCTGATTACATGGATTACATATGAATTGATTTTGTGGGATATATGCAAATTACAGTGCATTACTTTTTGTAGGTATAGGTATATATATATATATAACGGTATATGAGAACAGTCTGCTTTATTAAAACAGTCAAAAGTGTAGGCATACAGCTGATGGTGTGTGTTGTATCTGTAGGAATTATCACTGCTGGGTGGAGAACTGGATGAGCAGGCCTGACTTCAAACCTGATTTTAACGGCTGGCAGGCCAGTGACCCAACGCCTCAGGAGAAAAGTGAAGGTAACGAACACAGTGCACACTTCAGTGAACACGAGACCATTTTTGATTGAGGCAAATCCTCACCAAGGTGGATCTTTGTTTCTTTGTTTCCCACTTCCCTTAGGAGTGTACTGCTGCGGCCCTATCCCCGTCAGGGCCATCAAAGAGGGCGAGCTCACGTCCAAGTACGACGCCCCGTTTGTCTTCGCGGAGGTCAACGCTGACGTCATCACCACCATGAGGAAAAAAGACGGCAGCACATCGAAAGTCACCAACACTACGGCGGTGGGCCAGAAGATCAGCACGAAGAGCGTTGGAAGTGACGCCAGAGAGGACATCACTCATCTCTACAAGTACCCTGAAGGTAAAATCTTACATTCCCTGTCAGCACTTGTGTTACTCTTAATGTAGTTGTTTTAGAAGGTCAGGTTTAGGCTCCTTTACTTACACAGGCAATTTGTCATGTTAAATATATAGAAATCGACTATTTTGGATGGCAAAAACATGTCAAATTTGAGACTATTCAATATATGATTTTGTTGCTTCTATGTTCCCAGGCTCTGATGAAGAGCGGGATGCCTTCAAGAAGGCTAACCACCAAAACAAGCTGCTCCAGCAGCAGGAAAATCAAGGCCTACACCTCACTATCAAGGTCACACCAGACATGAGGAAGGGCTGCGACTTCGACGTGTTTGCTGTGGTCACGAACAACACGCAGAGCGAGAAGAAGTGCCGCCTGGTGTTTGGATCCTGCGCCGTGTCCTACAGCGGGGTTATGGGGAAGAACTGTGGATTTAAAGATCTGCTCAATGTTGAACTCTCACCAGGAGCAGGTGAGCCAAGTCGCCAAGTGGCGTTCACATGTTTATACGCTCGACTTTTCTCTTTGGATATTGAATATATTGAATGTGTTCTTCCAGAGAGGAGAGTTCCACTGAGGCTGAACTACTCTAAGTACGGCGACCGTCTCACTGAGGACAACTTGATCCGTCTGGCAGCGCTGTTGATTGACTCCAACAAAGATGCAACGCTGGCAGTGAGAAACATTGTGCTGGACGATCCTGAAATCAAAGTCAGAGTGAGTACAATGACCTGCAACTAGAGATATAGACGTGGGACAACTTGTCACTAATGATGCCAAAAGGTTTCACATGTAATGTCTAGGGCTGTCAGTTGAGAAAAAAATCCGTTCAAAATGTACCTTAGAGGGAGATATGTCGAGTATTTAATACTCTTATCAGCATGGGAGTGGGCAAATATGCTGCTTTATGCAAATGTATGTATGTATTTATTATTAGAAATCAATTAACAACACAAAACAATGACAAATATTGTCCAGAAACCCTCACAGGTACTGAATCTAGCGTAAAAAATATGCTCAAATCATAACATAGCAAACTCAAGCCCAACAGGCAACAACAGCTGTCAGTGTGTCAGTGTGCTGACTTGACTATGACTTGCCCCAAGCTGCATGTGATTATCATGAAGTGGGCATGTCTGTCTCAAGTTAGTATGCCATGGTTGGTACCAATGGATTCCTTAAGGTTTTTAGTTTCATATGATACATATCTGTAAAGGGGAGACTCGTGGGTACCCATAGAACACATTTTCATTCACATATCTAGAGATCAGAGGTCAAAGGAGCCCTTTGAAAATGGCCATGACAGTTTTTCCTCGCCACAATTTAGTGTAAATTTGGAGCTTTACTTTTGCAACAAGCTAGTATGACATGCTTTGTACCAATGGATTCCTCAGGTTGTTTAGTTTCATATGGTGCCAGTATCTTTACTCTAGCTTTAAAGCTGAGCTACAACCTAAAAATATTAGATTGCGTTAATGTGTTAAAGAAATTAGTGGCGTTAAAACAAATTTGTGTTAACACGTTATTATCACGACATGGAAATTAAGTGAAAAAATCACTAAAACCATATCAAGGGCCAAGTCTGAGGATGATCTTAAAAGCTTAGTATCAGCCATACCACACCATACAGGCTCTATCATACCACGGTCACATCAGTACAGGATTACAGTATTGGATCACCTGTTCACACAGTACATATTAACAAAGCTTGGCCCAAACAAAACTGTATTGTACTCCTCACTGTGAGGATTAACTAACACCTGGATGTGACTGTGTGCTCTGCAGATCCTGGGTGAACCGAAGGAGAATCGGAAGCTGGCTGCAGAGATCACCCTCAAAAACCCTCTGCCAGAGCCGCTGGAGAACTGCTGCTTCAGCATCGAGGGGGCCAACCTCACCGCGGGACAGGTCATCTCTGAGAGGTTGTATGAGTCCCCTTCTTATCCAGATAGAAATTATTACTCTTTACTCCCACACATCACCAACTGACCTGTAGAGCAACAGATTAGCTCACCATGTATTCTGAGAATATATGGGCTTCTTTTGGCCTTTAAAAGTCATCAGATGTGTGTATTGGAAATGTTTCCTCCCCATTTGACTTCCAAACTCTGAGATATGTGTTATTCTGTCTCATGTTTGGTTGCCTCGGTCTTGGTGCGGCATCCAGATGTGTGGCTGGATGCCGCACCAAGAAAAAATACAGCCCATGGGGTTTACTGGAGCAGACATGAGATTTAGACAGAATGAAATGAAATAGCAGTGAGGTAGCTTGTTATTGCTTAACAATAATCTCTCTATGATTTTATTTGTATACTTTTGATCTCATTCAGTGAATAAAGTAAGGAGAAGCCGATTAATTACTTTAATCCTGACTGCACGAGTAATGCATGATGTGTCTGCATGATGCATTTTCATGGTCTGTGCTATTGTTAATGGCCAAAGCTATAAAAGCATACTTCTTTTATTTAGTCCTCTACTGAGGTCAAACACTGCAGCTCCATTCGCATTGTCTCCATAAATAGTCAAAACTGTCATGAGTCTTATTTCAGTGCTAATAAATCATCTAAATATTTATGCAATCAGAGGGCTGTGATAAATCCCTCCTGGTGTGTGTCCCAAACTTAATATTTAAATATTTATCCTTCAGGCTGAGCTCCTCAGTGGGACCTGGGGAAGACGCCAAGGTGAAAATTTACTTCACTCCCACCCACTCCGGGCTGAGGAAGCTGGTGGTCGACTTCGACAGCAACAAGTTGTGTCACGTCAAGGGCTACAGAAATGTTATTATTGGAAAATAAAGCCTTTCAGTCTTCACGGTCCATTTGACGGCAGTACTGTTACTCTTTTGTCAGAACTGTTAACTGTTTAGCCATCTAAAGATTAGCGAATGCACGCTCTTTTGCACAGTGTTTAATACATAAAAGGCTTTTTCTGTTCAAATACTTTAGATATTCATATTGCTTCATGTATATCTGTTTTTATTCAGAGCCATAGATATGTAAATGTGAACGCTTTATACTCATTGAGGCTAATCAAATCTGTGCATGCAAAACTTTTAACTGAATATGTGCTGTGATCTGAAGTGACGATTAGCATTTTAAGTACTATGTACTATTTTTTATACTTTTTCAGTGCTACAATTAAAAGAGTTGTTACTCATGTCTCATTGTTTTGTGAGAATGTTTCAACCAGTCAACAGTCAGTCTGTCTTCACACTCTCTTTGACCTTGTTGGACAAAATGTGTTTGACTGAGAGCACAAATGCAATGTGTGTAGAGTTTTTATTTTCACTGAGTGCAATCTACCTTTTGCACGTTCTACCTACAGTAACGATGATGAGGCATCTGCCGCAGTGTTTGTGAAGTTGTTTCAATCCTGAGTATATTATTTACTGAAGAGATCAAGTTAGACAGCAGTGATAGCTGTAGTCCAACAACCCTAAAAATCTAAATTGTTCAGTAGCAAAATATGGAGAATGTCTCCACCTACAGCAAACATGATGGTCTTAGTGTTTCAGCACATTCCACCATACATACAGTATGTTTATAGTCTGGGGTGGATTAACGCACACGCTGGCCTAGGCTGTAGCCTAGGGGCCCCAGGTTTGCAAGGGCCCCAGATAGGCCAGATTATTTAAATGTACTGTGTTAAAAAATGTTACCGCTGTTGGCACATAAGAAACATTAAAAACACATGATGTGACCAGGTTCATAAGGTCAATTTGGTTTTCAAGTAATACCTCCCTACTGGACAGAATAGCGGTAAAATGAAAATATGATCACGGAGCACAAAATCGGAAAGCACAACGGCTGAAAGAACAAATTGACTAGATATTTCAAGGTTTAGATTAAAGGCTGTCTCCATGTGTGTGTGTATATGCCAGTGCTTCCCGAGTGTGTTCGTGTGGTAATATTCCCAGCATGCTTTTACACATGTCAATAAAATACTTTTTTTCTGGTAATGTTAAAGCACGAGTAAGAGTAGCCTAGGGGCCCCTGACCATCTTAATCCGCCACTAGGTATAGTGACGACATATTGTAGTTTACTTCTTCTCCTCTTGTACCTGGGACACTCATTATTTGAAAAGCCTGTGGATGCCGTTAGGTAATCTGTCTTGTTCATGGCAAGCTAGTGCTACTCTGTACAATTCATACACTGCTGGCCCAATTTTTTTAAAGAATATATTTATACCATAATTACAGGCGTGTTTGTGGGCATACAGTACAAGTATGCATGTGTGTGATTAGTTACCCTGAAGTTAGAGGAAGTGCTGCTCTCTTCTGGCCATGAACTGTAATTACAAGTGTTAAAAACAAGGCTGGAGAGCTTCTGTAGGAGGTTTTGTTTGTGTGGCACAGTAGCTGGCTGCAATACAGAACAGGATGTGTAGTGGTGTGAAAGGAGTACAATACACACAACTGAATTACCTAACCTTTTACCATCCTACAGTAGGTAATTTACACTTCAAACCATGTTTGGCAGGTACGCAGAAAATGTCTCTCGTCCTCCCATCAACAACATGCAGTCTGGCAGCAAAACATGAATTCAGGCATGTCCTTAGCTTTGAAATGATGTAGAGTTGAAACTCAATAGATATGCAAGTTACACTAACTTTCCTTTTGTTAAATGAACGCAGAAATATTTATTCAAAATTAATATATTTGCAAGTTAAGACAATGTTATTTTGATCAACTTCGCAAAATAAGTTGTCAACTGACTAAAACACGTACATGTAGCCTAACAAACATCATTTTTTTATGCTGAAAAACTACTTTGTTTTAAGCGTTATCCACTAACCCCATGAATCGTTCCTTAGAGTTAACCACCATAATGTGGGATTTTTACCTCACAGTTCAAATTAAGGACACATAAGGATCTAAAAACCAGATTCCCTCTATGGCTCTCACTAACATGTACAGTATAACAGTAATAAAATACAACACTGAATACCAGAATCACGGAAAAAAAGGACCAAAGTCATGTCAAATGAATGTATTTAACAGAACAGATACCAAACAGCAGCACTTAGAACAAACACAGTCAAGAAGAGAATTTGATTCAGAGAACAAACTCCATGAAAAAAGTTATATTGTGGTTGAGAAAATTATGAAAAACTATTGGAGCGATGAACATACTAAGTTGTGTTCCTTGAGTTGTTTGGTTAAGAAGCACAGGGTAAACTTTAATTTAATGATAAGAGTAAAAGTCTACAGTGTCAAGTGTGAATATACATAAGAATTTATATACTATCTTGATGTGATGAAGGAATACATTTTTATTATTTTGACAAACATTCTGGTTTAGAAAGCTAAATACAGATAGTGTTTAAACATAAATTAAATCAAAGCAGTGTCAAAGTTCTCAGATAAATGAAAAGAGCTTAATCTATTATTTATTCCTTAGAAAGCATTTACATTGAAATACCGCAGTTTTTGGCACACGTTTTGGCAAAAGACAGTAAAACTGGCACATTGCAAAGGAAATGGTCCTTTCTGTGTTTCTATTACCTATCTATTATTTATAATTTCCATGATAATTCTGACTCTCCACTGCTATGTAACTCTGTGAGGAGAAGTTCCTGCACAGACAAAATAACACAATAAAAGTGCTCTGTGATTGTAGCCTTACTGTCACATGAACATAAACATAATGCAATAGGAAAAAGCACAGAGACAAATAACAAAGCAATAAAAACAACAACAAAAGCGTGCCCTTTCTTGGCATTCAACGGCATTGGCATCCAAACAGCAATATTAAAGGTAGACAAACAAAAGGTGAAACACAAAGGGTCCAGTTATACGTCTCCGTGGTGACGCGTGTGTGTTGATGACAGTCCCTCTTAACATGCAGACAGACGGGCAGACTGCCCACTCTAAAGCACACAGCTCTCATTACAGTCAGTGGTGCTGCCGGCTGATCTCCTCTTCAGCTCCCTGCCCTCTGTCTGGTGGTGGGGGTGTGGGTGGGTGTGGGACCGCTGCCCCGCCTCCTGCCGCTTTGCGTCGTCCGACCTCTGACTCCTCTCGGGCTCCACCTGGAGGTAGGCGCGGACGCGGTATTGCTGCGCCACGGCGCCGCTGAAGTCAATGACGCGACACTCGTACGTGCCCTCGTCCGACGGCTTGACGCTGGAGAGACGGAGCTTGTGGGAGATGTTGCTGCCGGCCACTTTTACCACCTGATGGGGACAAAAGATGATGTAAGCCATAAGGTAAACATACAGTAAAACAGCGTAACTTCAACCTGGACCCTATTTTCTCATGATTTTGTGTATAACTGACTAATAGCGACAACAATTTCTGAAATTGGTCAAGTAATGAGGGAGAGTGCTGTAGATGGCAGCCGCTCACGGGCTGCAATATGTTGTTATTGGGGCACTCTGGCACTGTCATTTACGTTGTTTTTGCCATGACAGGCTCTGATTGTTATTATAAGTGTCAGCCATTATGGATAAAAGGCTCGCTCAAGGAGAAGACTCGGTTTGAAATCTGGCGATGTGACTAGAGGAATAGATCCATGGTGGAAACGCGAGTGCCAGCTGGGCAGAGTTTGTTGTCTTGGAGTACAAAAAGCATAGCATGGCTGAATATTTAGGTGATTTTCGACAATATGGATGAGGTCTTTGAAATCAATGGCTGCCCATATTTATTTGAGCCAGAGTATACATGTTATATTCAGATATATTCAGATTTCACTTTGAGACTTCACCTTGAGCAGGACTTGGACACAATAACAAACAGACCGGATTAAGCAAAAGGTAAGAAAAACGTTTAATTTCTCTGTAGGGTCCTTTCAATAATGTTGTCAGACACATATAATAACAATCTGAGCCTGTCAATGGCAAAAACAAGCACTTTTAGTGGATGTAACATTACATTGACCCTGGCAGCTCGCTTCGCAGCTGCAGGTTACAATGTCAAAAAATGTTTTCCCCATTAGTCACTTAGACACAAAAACATGGGAAAATGGGGTCCAGGTTAAAAAATACAGAAGTTTAAGGGTTAATGAAGCACCCATCCATGAATGGATAATATAAATATAGCTTGCAAAAAGCTTGGATGTCGTTCATATTCATTATAATAAAAAACATATCTGCTGGTTTGCTTTGATATTGTTTTTGCTTTGTACTTGTTGACGGTTGATGCAAGATCAAACTCACACTAATTTTGGTGGCGTCTTTGGAAGTTTCCTCCAGGGGTACGACAACCTGCACAGAAATGATGAGAGATGATGCATTAGCAACAGAAGGCTGATCGAGGATGCACATTTCTAAAAACATCCCATGCTAAAAATGACTCATTTCACTGACTTGCAACAGCAAAACATTGCAGCGGACAAACATGTTTGATGTTTTCAGCAATCCTTTTTCTTAACAAAGCTTCCTTGTAGTTACCATTTTCTCTGGTGGTTGAGCTTTATGCATGTTTGTGTGTGTGTGTGTACGCATGCTTAAATATATGTGTGTGTATGAGCGGGCACTCTAAAGCACCGAGCACGTAAGCCTCTGAGCCGGAGAGTGTGTGTGTGAATGTGTATGTATGCGGGGGCACAGAGGTATTCTTTTGGGCATAGGTATGAATTATGCATGGAGCAGACAGAGATTTTGAAAATCTATTTCTTTCTCAGTGCCAATTATAGTGTCTAGAGGCACAACAGGGGAGCCTGAGTTCCCCCATGATGGGAGAGAGTCAACCTGTTCCCCCAGTGCTGGCAAATGCTAATCAGCAATTATCCCTTCGTTTCCGTGCCAGAGGGTTTCTGCTGTGGCTAATATTGCATTTCCCTCTGCCTGATATACAGGAAGCTTTAGGTTCAGTCCGAGCAGTTCTGAACTGAAAAAGTCAAACTGAAAATGGACTTTGTAACTCTATTTAACATAATAAAAAGAAAGGTTGAACCTTGGGTTGCTGAGTAAAATAAAAGCCCCCATGTATGAGAAAGTAGCTCTGTCATAGATTAGTTATGATAGGCCATACGCATCTCAATGATATAGGAAATTAGTTTTTTCTATTGTCCTTTTTTACTAGGAACCACATAATATATTGTTTAGTAAGATCATAAACCGTATATAAGAAGTGGACGTAGTCACTGTGACTTCACCCATTGGTTTGTGGACTGCCGTTTGAAGCCTTGAGTTCGGCATTTTGGGCGTCGCCTTCTTGGTTTATTTGCAACCAGAAGTGACACGAGAGGGTGGAGCTAAGTACAACTGAGCAGTGGTGGCCTAAAGGTTAGAGAAGTGAGCTTGAGACTGGAATGTCGCCAGTTCAATCCCCCGGACTGGATCTGGGTGGGGAAAGTTAAAAAGCAGCGTTTGCCCCTCCCTCATTACCACCACTGAGGTGCCCCCAACCGCTCCAGTGGAGCTGCTCAGTGAACAGCTGATCAGACTGTGGTTGTAGTGGACAGCTACCATGTGTTACTGTGTGAACTGCGTTCCTGAAACCTGAATAAATAAAGGTAAAAAACAACAACTGAACGCTGAATAAAACATTTCTACTATTCGTACTAGGAGCAGTTACCCCTTAAGCTGCATTCACACCAGATCAGGTGATTCACTGCAGGGTTGTGGGAGAGTCACTTTATTGGCTCATTGACTGCCATGATTAACGTCTTTTGACGTCAGGTTGCGTTTCTCCAAAAGTCGATTCTGTTTCTACTTTTCTGCTGCAGGGCACGGTTTATTTTTCTTTTCTTTGCACCCCCTGCAACCGCTGCAGTCGCAGCCCAAACGTACTACCTCCATTCAAAATTAATGGAAGGCGTTTTCGCCACACCACCAGATCTGGTGTAAATGCAGCCAAAGTGGCAGAAGCTGAACGTTTTCATTCGTTTATTCTTTACTTTGTTACTATCCAATATTTTTTGCTAACTCTTGCTCGCTTGCTGACTAGTTTTCATTCGCTCTCAATTGAAAAACACGAGGTGTAAATGAGTTACTGGTTATTGTAAATTTTCTAAAGATCAGATCACACCAATTTGCAGTCTGCCTGTTTATTTCCCCTTAACACAAGACTTTAGTTGAAAAGAATATATCCACATATTTGTGTTTATATAATTCATATTTTTAGTTGTGTTTAGTTGAGTTAATTGAGTTTTCCACGTACTCCCACTGGGGTATATGTACCCCTGGTTGAGTCTCACTGCACATCAAAACAACAACAAGAACAACCTGTTTTTCCTGGCGGCTTACATTATTAGTGATCTGTGCAGACTCTTCTTGCCAGTCTCTGTGGTCCTTCATGTACCACCACTGGATCTCCAGGGAGTAGGAGGGAGAGCCTGCCCCGCGGAAGGAACAAGCCATCTCTACATCCTTGCCGCTCTGCGTCGTGATATCGTGTGGCACCTCTGTAAAGAGAGCTGCAAGAGTATAAGAAAAAGGAGAGAAGTTTAGGGAAAATGATGGACTCAAGACATCTCTAAAATGACAGACCTCAAGATTTCTACTTCTCAGGCAGCTCGGTGACAACATTTCACTGGCGACGTCGCTGCTTCACACTTGAAAACTGTGACACGTGGGTACAAGGTGCTGGTAGCCAAGTAAATATAGCGATGAGAAATTCTGAGTGAAGGTATCGACTCAACAAACTAGTGCTAACTGTTGGATGAAAGCGTCGCTTATTGGTGCCCATTTCATGGTATGATCCATCGTGCATAATCACTTATCTACACAGTTCTGTACCTTTTACTCTCTTAGTCTTTTTCCAGATACTCTTGTAGCAATAAGCTCTAGTGTCAAGAATGTTATATAATCCTTCTGTCGATGGTATGAAGCCTCATTTGGAAGTGTCATAACACTTCAATCCCACGCACATACTGCAATACCACCTACACAGAGAACATCATTTTCTCTGGTTTGGCTTCCCGTAATGGTCAATAATTCAACATAACACCACATTTCCCATCACACATACTGTATCATCAGACTCAACGTGCAGTATGTGTGCGGGGGGACACATTGTAATCCTTCTAGTCGATGGACGCTCAAGCCATATGGACACACCAACTGACCTAAATGCACCTCTATCTACAAACACACATTCATCTTTCTTAAAACACACTGTAATATATCATAGTTAACCCCACTAACAGAAGAACAAGGAAAAAGAACGAAAGTGTGAGTCAGGTTGTTAATGACGATACTATAACTGAATTAAACAGACAGCTTGGAGGGTTCTTCTAGAAACATTTTATTCCCAGCATGTTATGTGTTTGAGATGTCAAAATTTAACTTGACTACAAGGATTTTAAGAGCTTAGATTAAATTGATGAGAGTGACAACTATACATTTACATTTATAGTGCTGCATGCACATTATATAACGCTGGAATAGAAAGATAAAAGATAGAGATATTGAACCCAGACACCACTCAAAAATGACAAAAAACTTGGCGGCTTTGCTCTTTTGTAGAATTAACATCTACATCAGGTTATATACTATGAAGTGTAATCTCATTATAGTCAGTTTAATGTTGTGAAGGCAGTATATATACACAGTATTGACCATTCTAATTATAATATAGTTAATATACTGTAATGAGAGAGTATAATAAACCATCCGAGGAGATGTGCATTGATTAAATGTAAATGTACAGTAACACTGTGCATTGAGCCGTGTTTTCACACCCACCACATCCACACTCCCTCATCTCACTCATTCGTTTCGCTCAGTCTCACTGATTGCATTGATTTTATACGAGCATATTTAAGAAATATTACAGGAATAACTGCTGAACAAAATGGTTTTTTTCTGCGGGCATGTCGCTGCATAAATAAGTGATAAGAATATAGCTAATTTGTAGCTAATGTGTTATTTTCTTTCTGTCTATTTTGGTTTATTTGTATCTTTTGATTTCCAATTAAATTTCTAATGTGTTTTTTTACGGGACTTTTAACAAATGCTGAAAATTTAACATAATCTTTTATGCATCTGATGTGCTTGAATAGTATTTCTTTATTGAACAAATTGCAATTAGCAAATAGCCCTCACTGAACAAATACATCAAACGACACCATATTCAACCTGCTGTATGCTAAAACTTGGTAGCACAGATAGAGCTACTGTTAATGTATTGTGATTCAAATTCAACATTGTGAATGATGGGACTTATTACATTGCTGCAAAATTTAAGCATAGATTATTCCGCGGAGCTGCTGCTGCATTAACTGATTTAATGCACAACATCAACATATTATCACCTTATAAAATTCATACACTGAAAGCAAAATTAGCAAACAGTTGCTTATTTAAACATCTAACAGATGTGTGCACCATTAACATTCATTATTCCAATATTCACTCTCCTTTTCGCTCTGTTTTGGTCTCCACCAACTAGAGAACTCATGGCTCTTTATCTGCTAAATGCTCCATTATGGTCTGATAACTTTTTCTGTCAGCTGTAATTTTGTCATTGTTTTTTTTAAGCAAGCTGCCGTAGCTATTGTGCTTATCTGTATCTGTCATTACTAGCCTACTATTAAAAAATTAAATTACAAGACAGGGGAGAGAGCGACAGACATGTTCACAAGTCACGTTCATCAATGTCAGAGCGCATGATTGGCTGGAAAGAGGTCACGTGAGATGAGATGCGTAAACATAGACGTAAGATTCATCGAGAGATGAACTGAAATGAGACAGTGCAGACTAAAACCAACTACTGATTGTAAACGACACAAAATGGTCAAATTATCGTACATTATGGCACTTTTGGGCATTATTGATCGTTCATCGTACAGGGGGCAAAATTTACGTACAAATACAATAATTCTTGTACATCTGGCAATGCTGTAAAACAGTTGATTTGTTGTGGGCTGTAAAACCAAAACAATGAGCTGAAAGACGATAAATGCTCCATAGAGCTGAATTGACTGCTGAGTCGGTTGATAATTATGTGTATCAGCTGTTACATACACATTGTCATTTGATTCCTTGTTAATATCAAAATATTGATTACCCTAGCTTTAAAGCGGTTAATGTGAGATCTTCTGAGAGTATAAATAATTTTTCAAGAAAAATTTCGACTACTGCAACTGTTATATAATGTAAATGCTGTTTGCCACCCACAATGAATCTCAGTGTGACAAACTGAACCAAAGATACAGATACAAGATGTGCCGGCACCACATCAAACAACGTCAACAACAATTCTCTGAAGAAAACAAAAACATTCCTGTTCACTCCTGATTTATTGTGTTGTAGAAACAGTTCAACAGTAATAAAAACGTCACACCTTATCTACTCCCTCTGGAGATTTGAAATGTGAGACCATCTCAGTGAAAAGTTTCATATAGAGCCCATCATCGTATACATGAAGTGTGATAAAACAATAATCTGTCTGTTCTCTAGGTAATATTCTACCTCTCATCTACAGAATAATCGTCTTTCAGACACACACGGACTGAGAGTATTTAGTCCAGGTTAGCAGAGAGAGAAGTCAGTCCCCGTATCTGTAATTGTCGTGCCCTTGATGCACCGCTGCTCGCGGCCAGGCAGCGGCCTCATTTGTCAGGAGGAGACGTACTGGAGGGATGGAGCCGTACGGAGGGCCAAGAAGGGTAGAGGAAGAGGAAAGAGAGGAGAAGAGAGAAAAGAAGGACAAGGGCAGAGGTGAACCGAGGCGAGTGCGTTGAGAAGAAAAGGCAGAGAAAGACAGATGGGAAAGTGAGGAAAAGTGATGGGAAATGCGGAGAGAGCAGCTGTAAAGCAGAGTGACTGAAACCACACACACACACACACACACACAGAAGGAAATAGGACCTTTAGAAAGGTCTGTTAGTAAAGGAATAATGACATAAAGGTATGCAGACAGAGCATGTTCACAATACACAGCATGTACTTCAGATAGTGTTGGCTCTGCTGAAAGCTGCAGCTGTTTTCACAGACCACAGTGAGGACCAACACAGACTACAAATAAACACATTTACTTTACACCCCTGACTGAGTCATCTATTGAAAGTCACAACAGCATGCAAATACTTGTGTATATGTTTCATAATTCAGCGGAGAGATAAACAAGCTGGCTAAATTATAGACCCAAAACAAAATGTCTCCATATTTAGGATTTAAATCTTTGGGACGTTTCCTTCATTGTGTAAGGTGTTAAATAGTTGTGTTTTGTCATGGCAACATGACGGTTCATTATGTATAAGCAGACAACACTTGATGGTAAAAAAACAGCACACTCTATAGACTTGAGAATAAGTTGTTCTTTTACTTTTCTCTCCAGCTCTCCTTTATTATGCAAATACTCCTGAGATTGAAGAATAACAGGTGAGATAAGGATATATTTCAGTCTACCTCTCCAGTCCTGTTCCATCTCCATCTTACAGTAGGAGTCCTTGTTAAGATGCTGACAGACACGAGGGCAGAGAACGTACTTTCTTTCTGGTTTTCTGATGCTCATGTTAGGAGGCAGCTCTCATGTAGAACAGAGAGCGCACAATTCTTAGAGCTGTCAGCTACAAACGGGTCATGAGACAAGGTGCTATACAACACATGGCCGGAAGCTGTAACGTATAAAAACACATGGTCTGAAGCAACGGTATGTAACAATACAATAAAAAAACAAACATTCATTTTGGAAAAAAGCAGTTTCACCAAAAAAATACATGACGTTTAATTAAAAAATCGTAATCTTAATTTTGCGTATTCTTGCCCTGCTATTAGTTAATAGTTGGCTTTTTTTATTACTGTAAATTTAGATTGTATGGACCCAGTCGAGGAGGTGAAATGTTGCCCCCTATTGGTTTGGAGCAGGTGGCAAGCCATTACACACTGCACCTTTAGACAGGTATTAGAATATATAGAGCTAGGTCGAAAGAAAAAATATTGGCCAATATAAACATATTGCAGATCGGTACTAATGTTCATTGGCTGAAAATACAAAATTCTGAGTTTAAAAGATCCGATTTTTAAACTCCAAAATATCTATATCAACATCAGCCCAAAAGGGCTGTATTAGAATACCTCAATTTCATTGTTAATGACACACAAAAAAATACACAGTACTGCGCTTTGTTAAAAATAATTGAGAATAAAACACAAAAAGGTATTTAGTTGTAATTGTACTATTTCATTTGAAACACTACAGTTCAGAGAGTTAATTCTTAAGAAAACTTCCATATATTCATCTTTTAAACTTTTGTTATGTGCCAGATACCCAAAAAATAGAAGGTGACAGGTAAGACTGGCCTCATCCTTTCTACATGTTACATACAGTACAGTGCTGAAAATGAAATATATAATTATTTCATTGACTCAAGTTTAATTATCTGGATGCACAAAACAGGATTTCTTGTTTGATTTTTCTATTGTAGTTAAATTAAATGCCACAAAGTGAAACAAATAGAAACCAGGCACTTTACGGATATGACAGACATTTTTATCTGTCAAACTATTGTTACATAACCTACCAAGACAGAAATTAAAACAGAAAAACAAGATAGATATCGAAGCAGACAAATAAATGTTATTTTGGGTAATATTTTGTATTTCTGTGCAGCTCTGTTTAAGGCATTTTGTGATTCTGCTGCACAGTGGGACATATTTTCTGGGACAATTTCCTGTAGCGCCAACTGTTCCTTCGATGCCAGTGTAGACTGTAATCACAGCTGGCATAATGATTCACTTTCTTTCATCTGATGATGCACGTCTTTCCTGATGGCAGGAAAATCTTTCAGGATAACAAAGCAGCCCAATCTGTACTGAAACACGTCCAAGAGATTCAGAAATAGCATCTGCGGGAAAACTCTGATGATGATTAGAAAGTTACAGGATCCAGAAATCAAACTGTAATGTTACCTGTGAAAAAAAGGTAGGAGCTCACAGTAGCAGTTATTTTAGAAATAGCTGCACACTGTTTTTTTGCAGTTCCTAAGCAGCCAATTATTTCTAGAGTTTAATTTTTAAGGCTAAATCAATACTTGGTGACAGAAAAGATAAATGTCTCTCAATCCATCGATTGCCACAAATTCATTTCACCCTGATAGGACAAAGAATGACAATTGAAAAAATATCCTGAAGGGAGCAAAGTTGAGGTAAAATGCATATACATATTTCTGAGAAAAGACATTTTCTTTAGTGTGATTCCTCTTCTCTAAAAGTATTAACTTTATGTTTGAAAAATCACTTTGAAGAGGTGCTGTATGAGGAAAAAAAATCTTTCCACATCCATTTTTTCTTCCTCTATACATGTTATTATTCCAGACTTGCACTCCCTCTCTCAGATGCCTGATGAAGAGCACGGAGGCTGAACTTATCACAATGCCTTGTAATAATGTGTTTTGAACATATGGTGCCAGAGCTGGAGCCTGGAATAGCAGAGAACTTCACTGTGCATAAAATATATGAGCAAAACAACAGAGGGTGGCATTTCAATCATCTGAGTTTTCTCAGTGTTCGATGCAGGGGCTGGCACTTTTTTTTTTTTTTTTTGGTCCTCAAGATACAGTATCAACAGCTAGCGGCAGAGCGCAGACGGCAGCATCTGTCACTTTGAACAGGCTGTGTTCCCGCAGACAAAAAGATCTTTGTGCTACACAGTAAAAGACACAAAAACAAGGGAGTGCAAAAAGAAACATATGGAAAGAAATTAGAAAAATAGCGGTACTATGTTACGGACTAAAGTAAAAAAATGCTGAAATCATATCTGAATGCTTGATTAGTTGACCAATAGGACATTAATGGATTATATTATTTCACCTGCCTTAGCAACACTTCCCTAAATCACCTACAAGCGGTCTAATATTCTGCCACCAAGCTTCTCTCTCCCATTGGACTTAAGATCTGTGGACACGTTTAAAAAGCAGCTCAATTGTTTAGGCTTTTGTTTCGTATTTTTGTGTCTTTGAATGTCTGTTGGTTTGTCTTTTTTGTGAGTTTACTCTTGAAAGATGCTATATGCCTACAATAAAGTAATTATTATTGTTATTATTATTCCATCATCATAGTTAGCAACCATAACCAGGCACGGCGAGCCTGTCAAGCTTTGGCTTTCTGCACATTGAAGCGAAGTGTATGCGGTAAAAATGATACTGATTCTGTTTGAAGAGTTTTGATGGAAACCAATAATACAAGAGCAAATGTGTAAGGAATGGATTAAAAAGTATGTTTAGGTGCAAACTAGCTAGGTTACTGTCCACTTTAGTCCAACCAATACTGGATTTCTTAATGTCGATACTGCCATCGATATATTGGGAGTTTAAAAAAAGCCAGCATTTGTTTTTTAACATTACCACAAAACATAAAGAACTATGTTATACTGATCCCTCAGATTTGTTCTTGTAAAGAATTGTGACCAAGATACAGTACATACTACTTTAGGACATTTTAAGGTAAATAGAAAAAAAAGTGCTCTCTGGTGGACAAACTATGTAATGCATGGTGTCATTGTTTCTAAATTACCTCAAACCTGGTTTGACATTTTTGTCCTGCAATTTCTTGTTAGTGGCAGACATATGCACCAATACAGATATATCTATCGGGTCTACCTCTACTACCTACAGTAAAGTAACCTTCCAGGGGTATTTTACTACGTTTTTCTGTGAGGTTCTCTACTGTGTGGAAGCTGCTCCTGGATGCTGATGCTAATCTTTGTGGCTCTTTCGTATGGATTTGGGGAAGTTTAGCCACAATCATTTACCACTATGTTTACAATATTATCCCTCCATCCATCCATTATCTCTAACCGCTTATCCTATTCAGAGTCGCAGGTATCAGCTACAGCTGATAAAATGTGCTAATGACAATTGACATAAATCAGAATATTGAGTGGAAAATCCACCTTTATCACTGTAAACTGCGTCTGTGCTGGTTACATTTGTTGGTTACAGTTTTACAACGACTAAGATTACGATGTCTTTGATTCATAAAAGCAGTGCATTTTTGGCTGTCATGATTTGTCTTTATTATATAGACTTAACAAGTGACTAATCATGACCAAATTTGATAGAGATTTCACACCATTTATGTCATTGTAAAAGTATTGTCTTAAAATCGACCCATGATACCTTTTCAAATGTAAGAAACAGTCCTTTTCTACAATTTACAACCAAAGTAGCGTATAAAGGGGAACTGGTGAAGAGTTAATGAAGCTAGCCGAGTTGCCACGGCCATTTGAAACCACAGTGTGTGAAGTCAAAGTCAAGTGAAGGGGAGAGCTGCACGGGGAGTCCTCAAATACACTCGGGAGTGCAGAGCTACAGTCGGACAGGCTTAGAGCTGCAAGGTAATTCCTGCACTTTCCCATTTCCCCAGCCAACCAATAAGACCCCAATTCTGCAAACGCAAGATTTTTCTCAATTTTCCACCTCTTTCTTTCTCTTGTTGAAATCCTTTCTTAGCTCTCTCTCTCTCTCTCCAGCTCAGTTACATCTCCCTCTCTCGTTGTTGACACTCTTCTCTCTCCCTTTTCTATTGCCCTTTCATTCTTACTTTCCACCTATTAGAGCTTCCTTCTACCTCTCGAGCCTCTTCTGTACTTTCACCTTCGTTCCTCCTTTAATTCAGTTCCCCTCCACACTTTCTCCTCCTCTCTGTGGCTCTCTCGCTGAGTGGGCAATCTGTGTCTGTTGGTTCTCTGGTGTGTGGCATAAAGAGATTCTTCCAACTCTCCGAGTAGCTCACTACATCTCCTGGAGCCTTGCCCACTGGCTCTGGCAGGTGTTCAGCATCCTGGGAGACTTACCCTGTGTGTGTGTGTGTGTGTGTGTGTGTGTGTCTCACTGTGTGTGGTGCCCTGTGGCTTGTAGTCAGCACACAGTATGTGTGTGTTTGTGTGTGTGTTAATGGAGCTGTGCAAATTTGAAATGCATGAACCACAATGGTGCTGCTGTGTGTTTCTGTTGCATGTTTTATGCAAGCCATAATGCATAGTGTGTCCCTGTACATGAAAGTAATGGATGTGAGGTTGAAAGGAGCCTCTTTAATTATCATTTTGCAACATATCTCTTTAACGCACACATACACATACACACACACAACCAAATAACAAGATATCACAGCAATTCAAAAAGATCAAAGGTATGAACTCCTTCCCCAGATAGAGGAGGAGGACAGAAAATTAAAATACATTTATGAGTGACTCATTTATTTCTTTGAATCTATCATATAATTCACTTTGTTCACTGATTTGTTTCCAGTGAAGGGCAAACAGCCTCATTAGCAGTCTGCAGATAAAGAAAAAGACACTGACAAAAGCGATCTAAAGACGTATTTGTGAGATGTTACAGTATGCAATGCAAATAATACTCCATCTGTAGTATGTCTCACTCGAGTGTGGTCTATGTGTTGTTAGGGGCCGTGTATGTTGATCATTTGCTTTGGTGCACACATTTTTATTTTGACATTTTCTGTCAAATAAACGGCATTTATTCTGGTTTTCCACAGCAAATTTGTTTCTGTGCAAGCAGAGAAACTAGCCATATCATTAGCCATGAGCCCAACCTTTTCTCTTTTCACGTGTCGTTTAACTCCACGTCGTTACCGTGAAACGGTTGCAGTTATGTTTAAGCAGAAAAACTACTTAGTTATGTTTAGGAAAAACATCATTGTTGGGCTGAAAATAAGTACATGAAATGGCACGCTCAAAGCAACAACGGCGTTGTTATTGCACACAAGAGGACTTACAAATCACCATTTGGTGAGACCGAGCTGATAAGCCACAGTGCATACATCCAAAAAGATGATAATAGTAGACACATTTTCTAATGAATAAAGTCAGTAACATTTCCCCACTGTGGGACTAATAAAGGAATATATTATCTTATCTACACAGACAATATGTTCAAATGCTTCATGTTATTTTTATTATCTGGTGTGCTATTGCACAGCTGTCTGACTTATCTTTTGTTTTAGATGCTTGTGGTGACAGTAGAGCTGAAACGATTATTTATAAATAGTTGATTGACATTAAATTAATCAGTAACTATTTTGAAAATCCATTAATTGTTTCAGTCCCTTTTCGAGCAAAGATGCCAAACATTCTCTGGTTTCAGCATGTCAAATGTGAGGATTTAATGCTTTTCCTGTTTTATGTAAAAGCAAATTGAATATTTTGGGGATTTTTGGACTCTTGATTGCACCAAATAACATATTTGAAGACCTCACATTGGGCTATTTGAAATGGTGATAGAGTTTTTAGACACTTTACAGACTAAACACTCAAGAAAATAGTAGGCAGATTAATTGCTAAGGAAAATTAGTTGAGCAAACATGCACATTGACAAAAAAACCTCAGCGAGCCAGGTGTTGGACACAAAGATCAATAATAACAGATTGGTACCTGGACATTACAAATTAAAGCTCTCTTGTAAAATTGGCCTTATTGGTGACATTTTGAACAAGCTGGTAAAACGCTTCTAGACCTTTCCACATGAAGGAAATGAGACATACAAATAAAAAAGTAAAACATCTTAGGGCGCTTTCACAAGCCATTGTCCATTAGGCCTGTCCGAATCAGAGTCAAATTGATACTTTTTGGTTATTTTTCTATTTAGTCTTGTTCGGTTTTACAGAGCACAAATAAAAAAAGTAAGTTGCTGAGGGGAGTGTACGAAGGAGCGAATTTAACGTTTTCGAATGCCCGCACAGGCAGCCTGTGTTTTGGTTCGCTTGGGAACGGACCGCAGACCACCTTGTCGGTCTCGGACCGGTTGATTTGGTCTATACATCGGAGTACGATTACTGCTTTCAAAATTGCCAAAACGAACTACACCAGAGTTTGATTAAAACAGACTAAATGTTGGCTCGTGAAAGTGCCCTGAGAATATTATATCAATCAAACCCCGTCCCCTATATGTAACTACCATATGGCCTGTCAGTGTCTGTGCTCATGAATTGAGTTACAATATGCTCCCTTTAATTTCTCCCTTCACTAATGGATATGTTTTTTTCTTTTACTTGTCTGTCAAAGAGCTCAATTACAGCTTTTATTGAACTTTGACACATTGACAATAAAACGTTCTGTCATAGTTTATATCTCTGGTGTGAATCGTTTTTTTATGCTTTTTAAAACTTGGCAGAAGCTGTAAATGTTGCAAGATGTCCTCTTTCACTGCAGTGATCAGCACCCTCTAACACCAGGAAACATTATCCTTGGGAGGGCAGGGACATAAAATGCAGGTGAGGAGCAATTTTAACCAAAATAATGGGCATTAATCGTACCAAAAATGACTCTATATCGATGCATACTGACTGCAGAAAGAAACTGAGGGTAGATCCCAAATTTCCGGCTCAGCTCACTGTGGTGTAAATGTGTTTGCGAACTGATGCCAGTATTTATGAGCTGCACTGTGATAAATTGCACTAAAATGTGAGAATGTACAGTTTTTTACCTGAATCGGATATATTTCACCTGTCATATTCATTTCCACCTAAAGCATGGCTTAAAGTGGAGGCTTTAAGGGTGTCACAACATTACATCATTGCACAAACACTAAAAATGTTTCCAAAGTCTAGAGGTGTCACAATATGGAAAATGTATGCAAAAAAACTAAGTGTTAAAACAAGAGCCAGTTGTATAAAACAGTCTGTCTCTCTGTCCCATATAAAGTAGTACAATCTGGCAACTGCCTGGTGAAAAGGGGCTGGTATATGTACTGCAGGGCTGATGAGGGGAAGTGGGGACAGGTGTGTAGATGGGCGGGGCGGTCAGGTGATGGGGAAAGGCGGGAAAGTCCAAAGGCATCTGGGGGATGGGTCTGGGGAATAGGGACTGTGGCTTGAGAGGAGGGACAGAGAGACAGACTGTGACAAAAATTAAGATTAATTTCTTTAATCACAATTTGCTTGGACAGAGAATTTTCTAAACTGTACGAGCTGATAAACTGTTGCCCAGTCCTAATCTGCTGATTGGAGGATCCCTAATACAAATTCAAATATGTTATGACAGTTATGACAGACACACCTAGAGTATACACCTAGACACACCTAGAGTATACACCTAGAGTTCTATGCATAAATCCCAAATCATTAGCACCACTAATTCATGCTGTGCCCAAACTAATGCCTCCCCATCCTTCCTCCTCCTCCTTCTCCTCCTCCTCCTGCTCCTGCTCCTCCCTTCGGCTTTATCGATCTGACAGTTGTCAAATTGCCTTTCACTTTGCTATGCAGGCGCCCTCTTCAACCTGCCTGTGAAACACGACTTGTTGACAAACAGACTGTCTCCCGGTGAGTGCCGCGCCGACGCCAAGCCCTGACAAGCCTCCTCTGCAGACGTCCAACTGTTTCCTGACTTTAATCAGCGGTAGCGTCACCAGAAAATCAATCCCATAACCTTGGTAGAATGCTAAATCAACACTAAAGCTGACGCCAATGGTAAATTTGCGCGGCCCTGAACTGGCAGAGAGAGTGAAAACATGTACCTGTGATGTGCATACTGGCTTCCAGGGAAATCTCAAGCACACTGGGTTGTCTCATTTATAATGCCACAGAAAGAGTTTGCTTGGCTTGGCCTTTTCTAAGTATAGATTTTCATAAAGGCGGTACTGTCAGAACTGTCTTCTAATAGAGGCAGGGGACCCTTGTTTGAAGATGCAAGTACAGTACATGCATTTTTAAAATGGTCCTCCTTGGCATTTCTAACTATATTGCTCATAGAAGTTAGGCCATGAGAACACAGAGGCGGCTGCTTGCTATCCACCAAAGACTCATTAAAAATGAAAAGGGGAGAAAATAATGAAAGAAAGCAATGCGGTGGAGGACATAAATATATAAACAAATGCATGAGCACTGCACCAGCCCAGAAGAGACCACTCTTAAATATTTTCTCACTTCAGGTCCAAGGCAAAATGAGAGGGATAAATCCAGCCTGAGTGCCAGTGTGAGGTCAATCCATCGATCCTCTCTCTCTCTCTCTCTCTCTCTCTCTCTCTCTCTCTCTCCCTCTCCCTCTCCCTCTCCCTCTCCCTCTCTCCCTGCTTGAGCTGCTTGAGGATGACTAAATTACAGAGGGCTTATTAGCATGGGGAAGAAGCAAATGTGACACCCGCATCTTCGCTGGTCCATGTGTGTGTGTGTGTGTGTGTGTGTGTGTGTGTGCTTGTGTGAGAGCCAGAGAGAGAGAAGCTTGCAGGGTAAGACTGTCACCAACCCTGCAAGCTTCTGTTTTTTTGCCAAATCATTAAAGGACAAAGCATGTTATTCTATATTTTTTTCTTATTTTGAACATGAAAAGACAAAAACCAACTGTGTGTTAGTCCGTCTCTCATCATTTTCAAGTCCGATCATTCCTACTGAAGACGTAAATCTTAACTAACAAATCACAAATATGAACAATAGTCTTTAAAGGAGCGATATGTAGCGCTGACAGCTGGCATTTAAAATGGGTAACAGCAGTCCAGATTCAAAAAAATTGGAGCCGTGGCCCGTGGCTAGACTGAATGCAGTTTGCACAACTTTTCCCAATTTGAGGGTTACCTTCTCGACACGACCACGTTAGCCTCTGGCCAGCGGTAGTCGGAACCACTTCATCGGCTGTGTGTCTCAAATACTCGCTGCCTTGATAACCCAGCTGCACACGGACCACAGAGAGACGTACGGAGGTTTTTCAGGTTGGGTAGAATCTAACGTTAACGTTATCTCTGTTGATCCAGTTTGTTTGCTTGCTTCCATGTCTGCAGAAGACTGTGTTCGTATGCCAGTTTGTTTCATATGTGGCAACGGGGTGTCGCAATTGGGAAAGGCGGGATCACACAGATTTTTAAATGAGAACATACTGGCTCAGTATTTCAATTCAGTATGTTTCCATAATCTCTGATGACATATCGTGGTGTTTTTATGATTTATTACAGTAAATATATTACATATTGGTCCTTTAAAAAAAGGCTCATTAATTTCCTGAATCAGCTAGTCATTGTAGTTTTTATCAAACGTTACTCAAACAGGAGTAAATAGTGCATTTCGGTTGACTACTTAAAGCTGTGGAATTATACACAGTTGGTATGTTAGTTGAGTATACTGTACAGCACTACCATGGAGTATGTGGGAGTGATTTAAATAAACTAAAATGCTTGTTGTCATGGTAATGAAATGCCAGCCACTGCAACACTGTGGCTCATGGATGTGTTTCAAAAGTTTTGTACAAGAATGAAGCTCAATGAATTAAGAGTGGTGCGCAAATTTACTTAACATGTCATGTTAATGCTGTTTTTCCGATTTACCTTAGTTTTATTTTGTTATTGTCTATTTGCTTTTATTTATCTAATCCTCACCTATTTTATTTATTTATTTATTTATTAATTTATTTATTTATTTATTTATTATTTGCTCATTTTCTTTTTCTCTGTCTTGTGTTGTTGGGTTTTCTATGATGTTGTTTTGTATTGCTGAAAACTTGAAATTCAAATAAACTATAAGTCATAAAAAAGAATGGAGCTCAATTGCACAAAGGAATAAGATACTGTATATCAGGATTTGGCTACTGGAGCTGTCACTTTTTATTCAACATTTGAACGACTGTTTGAACCTGGGGGGAAAAAAAATTTAGATTTGATTTATAATCATCCGTTTAAATTCAATATCCTCCTCGAACTCCAGCGGGGGATGTTCCTAAAATGCGCTGTCCATCAGTTTGCTGACATAAAATGTAACTGCCATACAGTAACGTTTAGTTTGTCACTCACACAAGCAAGACAGTGGAGGCACTGAAAGGGAATGAAACGCTGTCAGAATTGATGCACCGCCGGCAAAATGTGCTCATATGTTGAGGCGACAGGACAGGAAATAAGCACGGGGAGGGTTGTACAGTAATTCGCGAGCTACTGTAACGACAGCATTCCACTATTTGAAAATTATACAGTGCTTTATCAAATGCTCCTCCAACAAAGAATGAGCATTATGGTAAATACATTGTCTGCCTCTGTTTGATATTATAGGAGAAAATACAAGATGCCTGTATCACCATGCATGAAATCAGGGGACTTGAGAATGTCGGCACATACTGTACCTAACCGTCATGTACAAGTAGTGTAGGAATAAGACAAATAGAGGCATTTGGAATGAAGCCCTGGTAGCTGGAAGAATTGTAGAAAATCCTTCTCTGGGTTAAGTGCAAACATTTGTCACCTGAAAAGTTGCTACCTTGCAGGGACAGCAAGTAAAATCAGCGTCATTAACTCAATGCTTCCATTTGAGCCCCATCCGGAGGGCACTGAAGAGCAGAAATGATTCATTGAGAAGAAATCAGCCACAGTAAATACCAAGATATAAAAACTCCAGCGTAACATCACCAAGGTGAATGTAAATAGCCTGTGAACAGAATCCCTGTGAGGAGAGGTATTTCACTAACTTGATGAATGGCTTTAATAATCGAGGGAGTCCCAAGGGAACCAGAAGCTCCTGTAATAAAGAGAACTGCTGCAGATATTTATCTTGATCTTAAAAAGCTTTAATCCTGCATGCAGATTACCAACTAGAGCAAGAAGTTATGTTTGGTTAGTGAATATGGGGAAAACCTTCGGGGGTTACAGCACTTTGTACGAGTTTAGAGGCTGTACTTTCCATCCAAGACCAATAAAAAGATATTGTTTGGCAGCCAGATGAAGTCAGTTTTATTCAGTTATTGTATTCGTATTAATTCACCTCTTACAGTCAAAGATGAGTCAAATGTTATACCTGCAGTTGTGAATACTACTATCACCCTGACTCACTCTGCCAAGAGATTTCTGTACAGCAGTTAGTAGTAGCCTAACAACCGATGTGAACCAAATGTGGAAAAAACATAATGACACAAGCCGTGTTTCCATTCACATATTTTTATGCGCATTTTTAAGTATCATATTAGGAGAGCTTTTATGGAGACGGCAGAATTCGCTAAAACTTCAATATGCTCGCTTGAGGTGGTTTTTGCCTTCATTGAAAAAGAGTTGATGTGCTAAATGTGTTATGGAAACGCTTTTGGGAAACAACGTTGCCGAATAAACTTTGACGTTTTACACACACGACTGATCAGCTGTTTTCGCTGTCGGCGTCTTCTCGGATATTTCCGTAATGTGTGAGTGCTTGTCTTTGTCTCAGGACAGCATGAAACATGGCTAATACTAGCGAACAAGTCAAGTCAATTTTATTTGTATAGCCCAAAATCACAAATCACAAATTTGCCTCAGGGGGCTTTACAATCTGTTAAGGATTTGACACCCTCTGTCCTTTACAGTGCGACCCTCTCATCGGATAAGGAAAAACTCCCGCCAAAAAAATCTCTTTTAACAGGGAAAATCGAAAAAAAAAGAAGAACAGCTGACATGAAAGAACAATTAAAACGTAGCCAATTAAAACAAATTCCTAAAGACCTCTCTTAATTTTTCTGTTGTACATGGTTAGATGGTCAAGCCAACAACTTGTGCTTCTGGTTCGCTACCTCTACTTCTTCTACTCTGTTTACTGGTAGATTACAGCCATGTGACCAAAATACCCTGTAAAACCTAAGTTTAATTGCTCCAAACCAGTTGATGGAAACGCCTCATTCGCATTTTCTTTTTTTGCGACATTTCAAAAGTTTGCTTAAAATTCGCTTGACAACTGAATGGAAACACAGCTACTGATGAACAAGAATAAGCAGCCTGGGAATTTGCCAGAAACTCAACAACGCTGCATTTGGTTCAGGTGCAAACAGACAGGAGTCTCCTCGGGGGAAATAATGGCTTGCTGCGAGACCTTCAGCCTCCATTCAAGGTGGAAGGTAAAACAATGAAATAAGAACGGAGGCGGTAATCAAGCGAGCAGCTGTCGGCCTGTTGCCGCCGGTACTCCAGAGTGAATTTTTTATAGCCCTTGGGACCAAAAGACTCAGAGGCTATTTCTGCGTTTCCTCCCAGTGTGTGGCAACACCAAGTAGCACATGTTGTTGACAACACATATCGGGGCTGTGAGCCATTTTCGAGAAAGCACACTGGACTCCATCTGGACTCTCCGGGGATGAAAGACAACATCATGTTCTGTTTGAGGATGTTAGCCCTCGAGGTCCTCTAAGTGATGGTGTGTATGTTTTCACGAGACGCTACAGTTGCTGCTTAGAGCTCTCTGCAAGGCATGATGTGTTGAATGAAGTTGAATTAAAGTTGAACCACCTTGACTGAAGTAATGTAATGAAATGTAATCTTAACATATTTCAATTAAAGTGGCCTTATACAGCCTGGACCACATCACAGATGTCCTGTACAGTATATTCTCCATCCTTCGATTAAAAAAACCTCTCTGTCAGAGTAATTTACTTTCATAGCACATTTCCCTGAGCAGAGCGGCGGTGAGATGGGTCCACACAAAATGAAATCTCTCAGGCTCACTATTAACTTCTCTTTGGCGGTTCAGAACTAATTTAAAGAGCTGATCTTGCTTTTATTAGCTAATGCATAATTGCCCCCCAATATATGAACAAGAATAGGTCGAAACCTAGTATGTGGCTGGACTATGTATGGTCGTCAAAAGACTGGAGTCTTTAGTCTTCAGAAAGTATCCAAGACCAGCAGAAATTTCTTTTCTTAGGATGCGATAGATTTGGAATGAGCGGCAGCTGTAAAAGCGTCCTTTTGAGGACTGTTCGTGACTACTCATTTTGAAAGAGCAGCGGCCAACGGGGAAAAACTCCAACTCCAACACTCAAACAACCAATGGTATAACTTAATCCCTCGCTCAGTAAGTCAGGGACCGTTTATAGGGCTGGCTCCACTTTTCTGCAGTTGAGACAAAAATGGAAATCCCCCCAATATAGTTGTAATGACCAGTCATCAAGTGACTCCAAAAGCTAAAAGAATGTAAAATTTCAAACCTAAACATTCAGTTTTAAACCAATTCCTCCTGCGTCATGTTCATGTCAACCAGCAACAGTGAATGTAAAACACCAACCCTTTCCCATTCCCAGGGCGTCAAATACCGACGCTTTGTCACGGCCGTCGGCATTCGATACTGCCGCACCCTTTAGCGCCGGTATGTTACGCACCGGGCTTTCCATTAACTACAATGTAAACCCATCCGCGGCAACAGTAAACGCTCTGAAAAAGTGTGGTGATGTAGTTTAAGCAGAGACACACAGGACGGGGTCCAACAACACAGGTCTTTCATCCAGGAGACCACTGTTGATGTCCCGTGCGTTACGTTTCACTTTAAAATCAGCTGATTGGTCACGTCACATTTTCACTGTACAAATGTAGTAATTTTAAGCCCAACCATGTTGTTTTTTCCTAACCCTAACTAAATGGGTTTGTTGCCTAATCCTAAGCAAGTGTTTTTGTTTAATTGACAACATTAAGCACATGTTTACTGCGACCGAAAGGTAACGCTGAGGGGTCTGGCAAAGCGTCAGTATGTGACGAGGTGGGATGAGAACGTGTTGCACAAACCCGTCAACAGTACATAATATTTATTCAACCTCCAACCCAGTTTGGTCCTGGTTGATTGCTTTTTTTAAATATATACTAAAGAGACAGGAATTAGGTTCTTCTATATGAGAGTTTTTAAAATCCCAATTTCTGTCTATAGAAAATGTCGTTTAGTTATTGATTTCACAGAAAGTTCAGTGGAAGAGACAAATATTTTGTAACATGACAAGCGTTCACACCGGGGATCACTGCGTCACCAGAAGGAAGCAGCTGTCCCTTCAAGTTGTGACATGTTAAAATGTACTCCTGCCTCTGGTATCCTCTCGAGGTGAGCATTGTTTCAACCGTCCTTTCACTCGCCTGCTCTTCTCTCCTCGTACCGAGTCTCCGCCAGCACCCTCCGCTGTGACAGCACGACTGTACAATCTGTTGCCCCCCCCCTCCTCCCTCGCACAGTCAGAGCTCCATTAAATTGAAAGCCAATGCAAACTGCCGGGGCTGGCCATCCTCATTAAGAGGACACCAAGCAGAGGACTGGCAGAGAATCCCAGACACTTTGGAAGCCTAATGAATTGGTACACGCCCCCACACTGTGAAAGTGGGTACGCTCGCGATGGATAACAGGATGAACGCTGCCAAAGAGCACAAACACTGTCTTGCACTGAAAATGGAAGGGTTCAGAATTGATGATGAAACCGCATGCACCATCATCATCACTTATGGCGTCTACATGAACAAAAAAACTCACACAAGATCACACGCTCACTTTTAGACTCGACCCTGAGGAGCGTATACAGCAGGTGAGTCATACTCAGTGAAGGCAGTGATCCACGTAACCTGGTCGTTTGACTTCACACAGAACATATTATTTTGCGTCGCAGGTGATTCAATGTACACTTCAGCTGAAGTGGAGACTGGGGTGCAGGGGGCTGACCGGGGCCCCAGCCAGATGCACTTATCTGGAACAAATGAGTCAGGGCTGAATCTAACAAGCACTCTCCACAACAGTGCATCCAGCCTCTCTGCTCTACATGACGGCTCGGCTCCCCTCTGCTTGGGCAATTTATCAAAGAGCCCGATTTAGAAGAAAAAAAAGAAAAATCTCCTGAGGATTACTTAACCACAAAATCTCTATTTTCTGGTGCTGGAGCTGTTGCTCAAAAGTGAAAATAGAAGGCTTTTATTTTGTTTTTTTTGTATCAAGTTTAAAAAAACACCTGAACAGTTGTTTTTCCAGAGGAGTTTTTCATTCTTGTTAAGACTCCACAGCCTGAGGCGTTTTCTCCTTCACGGCCAGTCTGAGACATGGAGCGGGGGGAAGAGAACACAACGATTATAGCCAATTTTAATTAACTCCCTTTGGGAGAAAATGCTACTAATTGATTTTCTAACCTGTCCAAGACAGTCAATCCATATGAACCGCCGCCGTGCCACATTCATTTATAGCGATCGAGCTAAAGCTAACTTGCTAAGCAGAGAGGGCTCGAGGGACAACTGGTGAGACGCCGTGATGAAGCGGTTATCACGCAATTTAATTAGACAACCGTAAATCTATGTCTGGAGCTGCTGGAGAAAGGTGGGATTGATGGTAGGCAAAAAAAAACAGCAATTATGTTTAAAAGAGCTGACGCTGAGAAAAATAACAGAAAAGGTTATTCTACACTTTAAATGAAAGCACTTTAAGGAACAGTAATAAAGTTGTTTCAGCAGCTGTGTGATACAAACAACATATTTGAGGATGCCATCACCTACAGCATAAAACTCACTATCAGGTAAAAATATATACTCAAAATGACATTTGGTGTGACATGTACTAGTGGTTTCAGGAATGTCCACAAAACATTAATTAGAAATGTGAAGTCGGCTTTATTGTTGGGTCTGAATCCTCCTGTCATTCATATAGTTCTGCTCCTTATCATTAATGTATACCGTCCCTTAATTAAAAGATAATGCTATCTGACAGCAGGTTCCACAGACTATTTTTAATTTCATCAGCAGTGGAACGACACTAACTGATCAAAATAATAAAAGCCAATTTGACATGACAGATAAGCCACCAATATATCTCATAGCAAACAAATCAGAAGTCAAGTGCACTACGTGGTCAAGTACCAGCCTCCCCGGAGGAGGAATGAACAATAATAAACTCACCCTATGATTTTTGTTCCAACAAGAGGCACCGAGCTGTGAATATAAGATATGGTGAAGGTGTTACAGTACAGTAACAGGGCATCCCAAGCCTTTACTCACCTCCATAAAAACACAGTGCAGCACAGATCCCCTCACCTCTTCAGGAGCTGCAATTTGTCTCAAGAACAGTGAAGGCACATACCCTTGGTTTTTCAGTTTTGTTTTTAGGGTTCACCTTGGCTTCCGTTTTACGTCCATCAGCCTAAAGCCTCGGACATACTTTCAGCTGCGGACTTGTACCGGTCACGCGCACGCGGTTCCGTTCATGCTACAATTGAGGGTCTGCGTCGGTCTGGCGTTCCATGCATGCACATTTCCTGATCCACACTCCATTCCAGTTGGTACTGCAGCACCATAACGTTGTTTGCCAGGAGTTCAAAGCCATTTGGCTCTCTTTGTATTCCTTTAAAAGGACCAGTGTGTAGCAATCAGGGAATCCATTGGCAGAAAAAGAAAGTATGTTTTCATTAGTGTATAACCACCTGAAAATAAGAATCGTGTTTCCGCCACCTTAGAATGAGCAGTTTATAGCTACAAAGGTAGCAGGTCCTCTTCACGTAGTCCGCCATGTTTATAGTAGCCCAGAACGGACAAACCAAACATTGCTAATTATTTCTGATTGAGCCAAAGTCGATAACGTTACTCGCTCCCATCGCCGCTGCTCTCTCCCTCTCTTGCTTCACCACTCACATCCCACCTACACACACACACTCTACGCACTGGTTCTGCTCCAAATGACCTACGTTACTCTTACAACAACTCTAGATAGAGCCATTCGCGTGTTTGCGTCAGCCACCGTAGTTCTTGTACACGCTTGGTACACGGGAGAGGCTTCAGTTGGTTGCAATCTGCAACCACACCGGTAGATACCGCGAGATCCTACACACTGCTCCTCTTCTTGGCAAACCAGTTAGAGATGCATTCGCCACCAACTGGACTGGAGTGTGGAACGAAATTGAAGCATGCACAGTCGGCACGATGTCCACATGGACATGGGCGGATGATGAAATTTACGTCATTCGGACCAAGCGGATCCTCGCACATGGACACGGAAAGTATGAGTTGGCTTTAAAACTTCAGCCAAACCTGAGCTGTAGGTTTCTTACCATAAATGAATCAGATAACAACGTGTTAAATTGGACAGTAGACACACTGCACTGTCGGTCTGGTGTGGGTTTATAGTGCATGTCTACCATCAAACAACTGACTGGAACTAGTATTTGTTTTCAGTGTCAAACACACTATTTTACTTACATACTATACCTAATGATGTATTATGTCACATACAGTATCCAGTAGTAGAAGATAGTATTTCTAGAAGCCTGTAGCCTAACGTCTGAGGCAGATACCATGTAATCGCAGTATTCACAATCTGCTTTTACAGGGGCTTAAGTTGCTCGTCACCCCCCTCGCTCTTTCCTCAGGTCTCTACGTCTGCTGCTACTGTGAGCGAAGAATGAGAATCATTTATTGTTTCTCCTATTGGCTCATTAGGATTCTGGGAGCTTCAGGTCATTGAAGAAGCCAGGAAGATTGTGGGTTCAAATCCCTGGTGCGGCTGAGTTGCGAGTTCATTTCTTAAATTCTGAAAATACATAAATGGAGCAGTGCAGTTGCTTTCAGGTGTGATCTTATGTGTACAGTAGATACATTTGATGTAGCATTAGACAAAAGACTCACATTTACTGTACATTTTCCAGGATGAGTGCCAAGCCGGGATAACACACAAAGCTTGTTCCAACATCAGGTACAACCTCATCAGCTCATCCAATCATTTCCATTCTGATCCCGCTATAACAGTCATGATCCATAAAAAAACAACTCTAATATGTGTTGGGGATGTATAGTTTGTTTAGTTTGATGCTATTATAGCTTGGGCTTGTCCTTTATTTCCTCTGATATTGTATCACTATTTCCATGGGAATAGGCTGCCAAGGCGCCCCAGGCAGAATTTATATATATAATATTATCACAGATTTACAGCAGTTATTATTCATAAAGGATTTTCTGCAGAAATAATTAAACACACAACAATCATGAAGACATTTTTATCAGCAGCTACTATTTGAATTGTATGCTCAAACACAGAAACGGCCTCTTGGAGAAAGGTTTAAAAAAAAAAGAAAAACCTTTATGATGATAGGTTTACCTGATTTTGTCCAACAAAATAGGTAGTGTTGAAACTAATTTATAATCAATTTGAATGTGGCCTGTGTCCAGCTCTTAATAATCTATTAAAAGTGATATTTTACTTTGATAAAAAAAAAAAAGCTTCACAGACTTGCACTATATTTAACCACTTTCAGGTGGACCTAAAATATGTTAAAAGTGTGATATTCATAAATGTATTTAATCCCCCATCCACAGACAACAGTGAGTAATATTAGCCAACATCTATCTTCATAACAACCTGAATAAACTTTAAAACAACCAATGTTCACTTGAACCCCACCCCACTGCTCCTCCTCAAGAAGTGAATATATTATATATTATTCTTCCAACAAACACAGGGATATAAAACTATACTCACCATTCCCAGAGATGTGATTATCCACCTCTCCGTGTCCGACGTTGAGAGCTGCGTTAAGTTGAATATAAAGTCCCACGTACTGTAAAATCCTTGTTACCACTCCAAACGCTCCCATTGCTTCAGCCGGGTGTTTCAAGCAGTTGAAAGTATGAAATGTGTCACATTAGGTGAAGAGCATCGGTAACAGATCCCCGACGGCTCTGAGCAGCCCTCTCACCTTCTCACACAGAAAGCTCCGAGCTGCTGCTGCTGCTGCTGCTCCACTCGGCTCTGCAGGAGGAGATGAGGCGGAGGGAGACGCAGCGTGGAGACAGGTGCAACGGCTCACACTGAGAGTCAATTAGGCGGAGGGATCTCACAGAGAGAGTCGCTACATTTTTTCCTTCTAAATCATTTTATCTTATTGACCTACCTGCTTTTTACTTAAGGACATTTTATACAAGTAAGCTACTTTTACTTGAGTAAAATTTGGTAACACTTTATTTTCCCAAAATGTCATGGTAATTAGGTGATAATTAGCAAGTAACCTATTTGAAATTTCTTTTGAATTACTGCCAAATAACCCCAATATTTACGTCAAAATTTATCGAAAATGACTTTATTATAAACATTGTTTAAAGTGGCAGCAGGCAATATATTTTTGGCATCATTTGGCAAAAATGCCATAATAACCTTTCAGCATATTGTAATTCAATTGTTCTGATAGATAACTAGACTTCTGCACCTCCTCATGGCTCTGTTTTCAGGCTTTAAAAAAATCTAGCCCGTGACGGGAGACTTTGACCAATCACTGGTCATTTCATTAAGAGAGTGTTCCTATTGGCTGTGCTCCGGTCATGTGACCAGAACTTGGCGTTCTTTGTACAAACTTTCTCATTTTACAGCTAAACCGTGCACTACAAGATGATTCTGAAAACAGTTGAGGCGAGAAATAGGCATTAACGTAACATAATATTGATTCATATTGGTCGGAGTTCGCGAGTGATTGACAGCCGGCTCTCATAGACGGCAGCTGGACAGCAGACCTCAGATCAGCTCTTACTGCTTGTTTTCCTCCGGTCTGTGAAATCTTGCAGAGGCACATGATTTTTTTCATGTTACCTGTTTCATGTACTACTGTTACGATATAGCGACCGTTTTAGAAAATACATTTTTTTAATCATATTTGCTCCAATCACGCCTACTTCAGCTTTAAAAATTAGATTCCGCTATTTCCCAATAGCTGGTCATTTATTTAATACATTTCCAGGAAAATAATACAAAGTTAATTGATATGCTTTATGTCTGCTGATATATAAATAATAATTAGCAAATAACTTATTTGAAATTTCTTAAAAAAAACTCCCTGAATCATAACATTAGCTACCAGGTTACATTTGTGTAGACAATAAATCACACAATGGTGAGATTTGTGCCTGATCAGAAGTGTCTTCTATTAGTTTTGGTTTTCCACCTCCGATGAAGAGCAGCGCACAGCCGCTTCTCAATCCTAAGGGCCCTATTTTAACGACTATATGCTATTTTAGCATACAATTATTAAATAATGTTTATAATAAAGTAATTTTCGATACATTTTGAGGTAAATATTGGGGTAATTTGGCAGTAATTCCTAAATAAATTTCAAATAGGTTAGTTGCTAATTATCATCTAAATACCATGAAATTTGCAGACCTGTAAAATGAAGTGTTAATTAAATTTTCTTTTGCAGGCTACTTTGCATGTACTGTTGGAATTAATAGCATTAATTATAGCTGCATTCCATGTAGGTGAGCCAGCAGGGCTCTGGTATTGTGCATGCACACTCAATGATGTGGTTTACTGGGACACTTGATGGAATGGAGCCATTGTTAATGTTATTATTTACACCTGTGCTTTTCCTGCTTCGACAAGTCAAAATGTCTGCCGTGAAAAGGGTCTGTTGCAGAGGGTTTGCAACCTCCTAATGGTCATAGAGATGGAGATAAATCATCTTTTAATGGTCATTGGCGTGTAGGCTTACAGAGAAGTATAAAACTGGTGTGGAACAGTGATGCAACAGTCATCAACATCCAAACCCAATCATAATCAATATTTCTGAATGTGTAAGTATTTCCAGATTCACCCTCACATGATATGAGGTGTGTAGATACGGGTCTGTGTTGAGCTGTCCAGGGCTGACAGTGCAAACATGGTCTGGGCTCAGTGAAAAGACAAGTGGCCTTTAGCTGGTGTTCTTTCTTTGCCAGTTTGACAGCCAGAAGATTCACATTACAGCTGAAGGACAATGATCTCATATTGGAGTCATGGAGAATATTCTCTACCATCTCCTTGTCTATCTGGTATTCTGTAGAAACTCATATATTTTGCACAATTCTCTTACTTTTATATAAATGCTGCTGTTTCATTTATTTAAGTGGGCTTTAATAACTTGCAAATCTACAACACAGTCTCACGGAAGTTCGTGAAATAGTCTCAACATTTAATTTGTTTGATTTGTGTACATAGACACAAATCTCCCTTTTCTTTCTCGTGCCAACAACGTATTTTTTGTGCGTTTTCCTAAGAATGTCCAGCAACACGTGAAACTCATATCAATTTCCGCCCCTGTCTTTTCAAAATAAAACTACTCAGTTAGGTTTAAGAAAAGATCGACTTGGTTAGGCTTAGGCAACAAAACTACTGAGTTAGGTTTAGGAAAAGATCGTTGTTTGAGTTAAAATAACACCGAAAGTGGTGTTACTTAAGAACGGAAGTTACGCAACAAAACTACTTAGTTAGGTGTAGGAAAAGATTGCGGTTTGGGCTAAAATAGCACCGAAAGTTGCGCAACTTAGGTACAGCAGTTACGTGACAAAATGACTTAGTTAGGTTTAGGAAAGGATCGTGGTTTGGCTTAAAATAACTCCAGAAGTGGCATAACTTTTGTACGGAAGTTCCGTTACAAATTAATCAGCATCGAATTCCGGTTTCACACATGATATGAACAAAAGTCTGGTGTTTTATGGCCCACCCATCCACCCCCACCTCCTTCCTACACGGGAGCATTATATACTTCCCGGTTCACAATTACGTGGATTACATAAGAATTGCTTTTGTGCTGACCATCACAAAAAAAAGTGAAATTTGTGTCTATGTACACAAATCAGTACATTCAATTTTGTGACTATTTCACAGACTGCTGTAAAACTAAGCCTGGCTAAAAAACTAAGATCCTGACCGACTTTCCATCTGCTGTAAAAAGACGATTCAGTGACAAACAATGTGAAACACATAGCGAAAAAATTACGATACTCTTTATCTCTGGGTTTATTAAGAGCGGTGTAATCCCCTCACACTTGATATGACGCCTGCATCGGCAATTTGTTTTTGCTTGAGTGTGTAATTAATTATTATCAAAGGGAAGAGAGCCATTTATCCTGCTGACTTTGATCCATCTGTGCAAGAGCCTGACATGTGGAGCTCACAGCATGCATTTTAGATTTTCTGGGGAAATGTTTTTTTTAAATTAAAGTTTGAAGACATTCAAAAAGGTTTTTTGATCGCCCAGGTTTATACAGTATGAGTTGTATTAGGAGTCGTGTGGGGCCGTAAAAAATCAATTTGTTTGCTCCGACGTTAATGAGGTATTTAATTCCGAGGCACCTGCTGTCTTCTGTCAGTGTTAGCAATACTGGAAAATGATTTGTTTGGGGTTTAGACATTTGAGACATCCACAGCTAAAAGCCTGCTCCCTCGACATGTGAGCGCCGATGGATCGCACCATTTGAAGAGCTCAGAAATCAATTCGCAGCTACAAAAGAAAACCAGTTAACCTTAGAGGTCTTTGAGAAACGCTACAATTTTCACTGTGTGCCTGGTCCAAAAGAGGCTGTTTATTTTGCCTCTTGGCTGCTGCTGCTGTCTGCTCCCTTCCTGTGGGTGTCAGCCAGACTCTCAAGCCCGGAGAACTGAGGGTAAAATTGAAGCTGATGTATGCAGACGTGAGCCCCTAAGACGGACACAACACCTGCCTGGTTGCTCTGAGCTCAGCACCTCCCCAGCACTAACTGCCTCAGACAGCCCCAGTCAGATATGAGGTATATGAATGTGTGTGTGTGTTGGAGATGATGGTTATACAGCACAGGGCCCGTTAAATGTAAAATGAAAGGAGCGAACTGGGAGTGTGACTCAACCAGGGAGTGGATTTCAAAGCCGACAGCTTCCACTGAAGCTTCATGACATCCATTATTTATTGAGGTCGCTTTGACACATTCAGCCGCTTCTTTTTACCTGCTGCTTTTAGATAGCAGACCAGAACAGAGGAGTATAGCCTACGCTCCTCTCTCTCAGCAAATTGATGCAATCAGCAGAGAATGTATAGCACACAATAGTTGCTCTCAACATGACAATAAATGAAATATTAGTATTCTATTTAGATTTTAAATTAGATTTATATTAGATTTAAATTAATGTTTTTCGGAAAATGAAAAATCCCGTGGCAGGAAATCCCAGGGGGCCCCATTGACGGATCTTCATTGTCATTACATTCTCCACAAGCATTTGAATAAGATAATACAAAGAGCTAATGATACATATTTCAACAGCATATGAGGAAAAGTTGCGTCACTTTTCATATGAACTCCTAAAATAAATAATTTAGATATTGATCAAGTTTTAATGTTCTCCCTCGGCTGTCATCGTAAAAATGAATTAGATAAAAAAAAAGGCTGGTTTCCCAAAACTATCTTACAGGAACACTGTGTAATATTTCGGGGGATCTTTTAGCAGAAATGGAATATGACATTCAAAATTATGTTTTCATTAGTGTATAATCACTTGAAACTTTGAATCGTTGTGTTTTCGTTAGCTTAGAATGAGCCCTTCATATCTACATAGGGAGCAGGTCCTCTTCACGTAGTTCGTCTGACACGCTTGTGAAACTGCGGTAACGTGAGCCGCAGAGTGCAAAGCTGTGGTACCGCCAGCCGCCGTCTGACTACCGTTGCTCCTAAAGTAGTCTTATTATAAGGATGCCATCTGAGTGAGGCGAACGGCGTTACCACGGTTTTGCACTTGGCGGCTCACGTTACTGCTGTCTTGGAAAGGGAGGAGTGAGTGGAGGGGAACTCAGTCGGTTGCAATCTGCAACCACACCACTAGATGCCACCAAATCCTACACACTGTACCTTTAATTAATTTATAGGCTGTATTATCTTGGGTCGAGTCTCATATAACTTGTGTTTAGATTTATGGTCAGTTTAAGCCTGTTGGATACCTCTCCTGGTGACCCATTATACCGCTCCAATAAAGCCAAACCAGTACATCAACTTGAATAATTGCAACTTGCACATTGTATGGCAACTAAATGCTATTTCTAAGTTACCAAACTATTCCATTAGTGTTCGGTTTCAGGAGCGTAACTTGTAAAGTGGTGAAGACTGTGTCAACATGTAAAACATTTGGTTCTTCACCACTCACGGCAGTTTAATTCAAACTAACTTGCTGCATAGCTACAGTATGTTCATGAAAAATAGTGTCAGAAAAGAGGTGACAGGTGTAAATGAGATCGACACAGCTGCACACGTTATATAAATCCATGTTCAGATATAACAACTGTTAATTTCTTTGAGCAATGTGGAAAAAGTGTTAACTGATTATAGCAACCGCTGCAGCAGCTTCAATGCCAGATGAAATTGACTTTGGTGGGAGGGATACAATGAACTCTAATACATCTATTGTTATTTCAAAGAGGTTGAGGAAATGGCAGCACTTTTTTTCTCCAATGCTCTGTTTACCACATCAAATAACAATATATCTTTTGGCTCTTGAGTGCACAGAGATCTCAGGCTGTTCAGCACTTCATGAATATTAAACCAAGCTCCAAGCTTTGCAAACCACATATAACCACAGCTTTAATGCAAAAGGTGAGGGCTTAAAGTCGCTCGCAGACTCAATCATTTCTGTTTTTTCATGGTGTTTTGAATCCTACACACGGTCCTTAGGGATTTAACTCCAAAAGTCCTGCGGCGTCTCCTCCTCTCTCACTCTTTTTGCAACGGCCAAGCTTTTTAGCATGTAGACGGTGCAGGTAATCACCTCCAAAGGCTATTTTGTGAGTCAAATGGTGGAAAATGTTGCCATAGCCTGGTGAGGACGTGCAGGGCTTACACTGTGAGAAGAGTGACCCTCTTGTGGGTCAAGTGGAGGACATAGCTGACTTGAGCAGAGAGAATGTACCTTCCTCAGCGTCAGTAATTGTTGTGCATCGAAAGAATGTCACAAGCATCACGCAGGGAAAAAGATGTGCTTTCATTGGGATGACATTTAAATAAAACATTCTTGTTCTAATCCCTCTCCTGATGCAGCACTTTATATGCAACAGTAACTGCCTTGGCTTTAAAACTGCAGGATGCTCAGCAGTGAAAAAACATTTAGGCTATGCAATGATTTTAAAAATGAAATGGGAAACACAGAATTCGCTGTGTGGGTGAAAAATTACCACTCATTTTACAGCTGCCGAGCTACCAGACTGGAAACTGTCAAACCCATCTTTTGTAGCACCAACTGATGCAATGTCATTTACCTACGCAAGACCCTTCATGAACATTACACCGTGACACTTGTTTTCAACAGGCGGAAAGTATTTTCACACGCCACAGAATTCATCACTTTGCAGTCAGGCGGATCGTTGGCCAAGCCTCTCTCCTCTGTCTCTACCTGTCATCTCGCTGACCGTTCAGGAAAAATTACATGGCAAAAAACCTCGACACCATTTCCTGGTTCAATGGATGCGGCTTAGCGCTCCAGTAAATCTTTCCTGTTCATTTCTGGTACAATTTTAACTGTCTGTCGCGCGGGAAGCGAAGATGTCAACTAGCAGTCCCGGCAGGAGCAGGTGCGGCACATTAACCAGCTTTCCGTTTACCGCCTTCCTCCTGAGGCTAATGTGGCTTGACAGAAACATGCGATGAATAAAGATGCATCAGGGTGTGGTGGTGATGAGTGCGTCACATGTAGATGCGTCTGAATATTCAGGGGAAATTCTAATTTGTAAACTAGAATTCTTGTCACATACTTAAAAGAAAGTCTGGAGCAATAGAATAAGTTGTGATTATTAACTCATGAAAACACTATTACATACATATGAAAACTGAACATAATGTAAAGTTACCTTCTACTTGATAAATGCTCTTTATATGCGAATGACTCAGCAGTCAATAGCTTTGTGATCTCTTACTATAAATGCCACCTCGGTGGACTCACAGTGCCTGTTGGTCTATGGGGAGCTGGACAAGCAAGATCCATACTGGCTATTAAACAGTGCAGTGTTAATACGCCCTCATTAGAGCAAGCGTTTTGCACAGGAGGTGATGCAATCTTCTGTGCTCTCACTCTCAGCAGCCCTTGGCATTTCGACACAGTGGGCGCAGATTGCAGTCAACGGCTTTTTAATCTTCTACCAATTGTCATCATGGTTGCAATTTTCTCGAGTCCACTTCAGCTTCTTATACGGGCCAGCTAGGTGACCAGGCTTCTGATCAGACACGCAAAAGCAACTTTGAATAGACATGTAGTCCCTGAGCCCTCAGCATGATGTTAGACATTTATTAACTCAATTTATTTTAAATCACCTCATCTTCAACCTGAACATGCTTCTAGCCAATTTAACAAAACAAGAGCGCACTAAATAACTGCTGAAAAACTGCAAGTTCGTACATTGATCATATTTAGGCACTACAAGATGAGATGTCATAATTTGAATAGCATTTCACCCTGTTGGTACAATGTTGTTATTCCCTGGCTGATAAATAATAATATTAAAAAACAGAAGTTATTTATTTCATCATCATCTGCAACCGCTTATCCCGTTAGGGGTCGTGGAGGGGCTGGAGCCGATCCCAGCTGACATTGGGCGAAGGCGGGGTATACCCTGGACAGATCGCCAGACTATCACATGGCTGACACATAGAGACAGATTCACACTCACATTCACACCTACTGTCAATTTAGAGTCAACAAAGAACCTAACCTGCATGTCTTTGGACTGTGAGAGGAAGCCGGAGAACTCGGAGAAAACCCATGCTAACACGGGGAGAACATGCAAACTCCACACAGAAGGGCCCCAAGCTGGATTCGAACCCTCTTGCTGTGAGGCGCCAATGCTAACTGCACCATTGTGCAGCCCAACCTCCTTACAAAATTGGCCGACCAGCAACTCTAAAGCTCACTAATAAAGTTAAAATTACAGTGTGAAGGATTTGGCAGCATCTAGTGGTGTGGTTGCAGATTGCAACCAGCTGAATACCCCTCCGGTCACTCCTCCTTTTCCAATACTGCAGTAAAGTGAGCCTCCGTGTGCAAAACCGTGGTAACGCCTCGCTCAGAGGCCATCTTTCTAGTAGCTCACCTTATATGTTACACACTGTTCCTTTAAGTTATATCTCGTTTGTTTAATCCATTCAAATACCAAAGTGTAAAAACAAACTGTGGGGTTATAACGGACTATTTATGGCTTTCTTTCCAGACTTTCTTTCACATAATTCCTTTAAAGGTCCAGTATGTAGGATGTGACGGTATCTAGCGATGAGGTGAGAAGATTGCAACCAACTGAAGCCCCTCCCGTGTGCCAAGTGTGTTGGAGAGCTACGGTGGCCGACGCGAAAACGCAGATGGCCCTCTCTAGAGCCATTTGGAGCAGAGCCAGTACGTAGAGTGTGTGCGTGTACGTGGGAAGTGAGAGGTGAAGCAAGAGAGAGAGAGCGGCAGCGATGGGAGTGAGTAATGTTATCGACTCCGGCCCAAGCAGGAAAATTAACAGTGTTTGGTTTGTCCGTTCTGGGCTACTGTAAAAACATGGCGGTGCAACATGGTGGACTCCGTGAATAGGACCCGCTCCCTATATAAACGGCTCATTCTAAGGTAACGAAAACACAACAACTCTTATTATCAGGTGATTATACACAAAAGAAAACATACTTATTAATATTATATTCCATTTCTGCCAATAGATCATCTTAATTGTTACACACTGGTCCTTCAAGTGTATAATAACATTGTCATTAACAAAATGTGAAGGACAAAATAACAACAACATTGCAATTTTGTGATGGTTTAGTTATTAACACTCACATAAAAGCAAGACAGAGTTTGCATGTTTTTTGCCTCGCATTGCACGTCATGCATTTTCTTCCCACATCACATAGACTGGCAAATTTGATTTTCCCAAAGAGCTCAGTGCCTTGAGAGGCCGCAGCCTCCTCTAACTGTGGATTAAGTGAAGAAAATAGCTGACAAAATATAGGCTACCAGAAATTCCAAAGCAACTTCTCTATAGGTCTGTCTTTGGAGAAAACCTAATAAAGGAAGTTGTCTAGAAGGCAGACATTTCTTATGAGAGATTATTTGTTTTGGCTACAGCTGGCTGCTAGTTGTAGAGTTGTCTGTCTTTGTACATATTTGATGAAGTGAGGTCCTGTTTGAAACAACTCTGGAAGCTCTGTTGTCACTTGTTCTTATTATGTCCATTCATATTTCAAGAGAAATGAAACAATAGATTTCTAAAACTATGCTTATGCTCGAAAATGTCCCCGGGGGACAATGATTCTTGTCCCGCTGTAAAGCAAACCCTTCTGCAGCAGCTCACTGAAATGTGAGAATTTTGATAACATTTTACCACACTGACATGCTGAACTGCCTTCCTATCTCCATGCATTTGCTGTATATGGAGTTTGTTACAGCCCACTCCACATCTCACAGTCATAAGGTTTAAATCATGTGGATGTATGCTCCTGCAGATCACCCTTTAAATCTCCCTGCTTACATTTATCCCCAACAGGCCTCACTGTCAGAATACTGAGAGAAATCAGTTCACCTACTGCGGCAGCACATTATTAAGACGGGTAAACGTGTCAAATCTCCAAATTCAAGACCCCTACCTGCTCCAGAAAATAAACACAAAGGTGCAGTGTGTAATAATAAGCACATGAAGAAAGATAGAGCTTAAAAAATATGTGTTACTTCATTTTTTAAGATGATGGGATTTCCAGAGTGTGTAGGATCCTGCAGTATGTTTGCTCTCTGATGAGATTCATTCCGTGTTCATCAGCATTCCCAAAGAGAGCTAGCGCGCGATTCAGGGCGCATTATGCAGAGTCAATCAATTTTGCATTTGCTTGTGCGTGCAGCTTAATTCCATCACTATAACCCTGTTGTCATGACAACACATATTATACATTGCCGTTGCCTTCAAAAGGAGGCGAGACGTTCAACACTGAGCATTCACGGTTGCTGAAACACTTTGGGTACAAAAGATTGACAGCATGTGAGGACGATGTGGATCACGGCAGAAGCTTGTATTTTCACATTCTCTTGTATTTTTGGCGGCAGCATTGGTGTAATGCATATGTGATGTATCAACTGAAACAGCATACTTCTGATTTTTCATCTAAAAATCACAATCAGAGCCTGAGAAAGAGAAGACTCTTTGAAACTATTGGCCAAATCCTCAAATGCACATCCATGCACACACACACACACACACACACACTTGCATGTAGAGGACAAGCTTGAGTTCCAGTGGACTGGCTCGGCGTCAGTCTTCTAACAGATGGGTTTTTATTACACTTTCATGTGCCGCGGTGCCAAGCTCACCAAATAAACTGGCATGTGCTCCACGACGCCCCTCCGGCGAATTCATGTGTCTTATGAACAACAAGGGCTCGGGTGTAGTGTGCCAAGCTGTAAAAAAATTTAAAATAAATCAGCTTAACAGCAGGACAGAGGAGCGATCGGTTCGGTTCCAACTTTATAGTGATGATAAAATGCAGAACAGTCACAGGGGTTGTTGATAGCCAAGCTGTTTTGTTCCAAGTCTGAAAGTTGATGGTTTGGCTGTGTATTTAAACATCAGTGTCTGAGCTGCTTAGTTGACAACACTACCCACTTTTGTTCTGCCTGATAGACCTGGAATTTTACATAATACTCATGGCAAAGCAAAATTAATATTTAATATTTTGTTTGAATACTTGATACAGTTGGGGGCAGTGATACCATACCTTTATCTCTCAGTAGTGTAATGTCTCTGTATGTAAACACTGATCATAAGCAATTACTATGGCTATGGGCAGAGGAGTTACTTCAACAAAGAAAGAATAGATTAGTTTATAGAGCTTGTACTACTACTTTACAAAAGATACACCACCTACCAAGTTTAATGTATCGTTCCGTTAGTGCCTATACCATAGACTGTATATGAAGATGGATGACATGGCAGCTCCACAAAAGTGAAGCCAAAACATCTGGATCGCCCCCTGTTGGCTGGCTGCAGAATAGGTCATAAAGCTTGCCCCATGTTAGCAGATGGGACATGGGCCAAACTAAAAAGTCGAAGTACACGTCAAATAATTTTCTCCCAAAGATGGACTCTGTCATTTTAGGTAGTTCTTATCACGCTGATGTAAGTTCAAGTGTTAATTTTTCTGAAAAAATTTGGTTTTAATTAGTTATTTGATGCTATAAAAAGGTGGGTGATTCGTCATGATTGACAGCTGTGATTCTCTCTTTTTGACACACTACGGCCTTGATACCGCGGCTATACCGCCCGTTCACTACTGAGCAGACTCTGGCTCCAAATGACGTCAAAATCTCAAGATGGTAGCTCTTGTATCCGGGATATTTTGGCTTCAGTTCTGTAGAGTGGGAGGAAGTGGAGATGCGTCGTCCACCTTTATATACAGTCTATGGCCTACACACACCGCTTCAACATGTGGAGAATCCTAAGATTGACTGCTGTGCTTAGTTACAGTTGCTAAACTATGATTGGATAATCACTGTTCTGGGGAGGCGCTTAGTGAATGGTCACTTCTTACTTCAGATCGTACTGTGCAGCTGGGCAACAGCAGTGATGTAGAGAGAAGAGGTGATTTAAGTCGGACAGTCCCACATTGAGGATACTTTGTAAAGTGTTTGAGGTTTGTGTTGATGTGGGTGCGAGAGCGCATGTGCAATTCTTCTTGAGTCCCAGCTCACAGTCATCACCTCTTGTCAGACTGGCAGAAAATAACCACACATGGGGCAGTCCGTCCACATCTGGCCATCATCCCTGAGAGGAGCATGACAGTTGGCATTTCTGTGGTCCTGTAATTGCTCCTTCAGAGGTTCTTTGGGATTCGGCTCTGCTCTCCAGGATGAAAGCAGACTGCTGAGTGCATTGATGGAAAAGCTTAAGCTTTATATTCATACTGAGCAAGAAATCATACACATGCAGGATTACATATACGCCTTGGGGAGATATGAATTATTCATTGTGAGATGCAAGATTTGTTGGACATTCAGCTCATTTCATGCATATGCTGATCAAAAAAGACCAAATGTATAAACTGTGAACTGATATTTGGCAGAACAACAATTCCTCAAGGACAAAAAAACAATCTTGTTCTTTGTTTACCTTTGCTGCAAAAATACAGCTTAAAACTAATAAAGCTGTCTCTAATTAAAGTCTGACACTGTTATTATTCCTTTGACGTTCCAAAGATTGTGTTTATTATATAACTAATATGAAATAAAATGTCATGTTCTGAATCTCAAAATGAAAGAAAATGTCATGATGCAATAAGTGAATAATGAAATAAAATAACCAAAGTTTTGTGGACCGTAGAGGGCTCGAACAAAGAAAGCACCGAGATGATGAGATGCTGGTTTTCGGCTGTAGTCACTGTGTCAGAGTATAATGAAAATAAATGGTGCAATATGTGCTAAGTGGAGCCGCTGGGACTACAGAAGGAGAACAGTGAGCAGTTGGCGAAGCTCATAATGCATACAGAAAAATGTTTTGACTTGAACTTGATACCAGAGGGGGAAATATATGCTTGTGTTATCCTACATATAATGTCTCTTTGTTTTATTTTGCAGGTATAAAATCTGTACCTATGGAGCGACCCCAAAGGATAATTAGTATCAAAGCTGGTGTTAAATCCATTAAGAGAACTTTAAAAAGACTCTTTATCTAGAGGTCTTAGTAGGCTATAAGTAAACTCTTCCCAGAAGAAAGTATTAGGCTGAAAGCTCTCACCGTTTTCTGACCTGGACCCTGTTTTCTCATCATCCGCCATTATGTTTCTGAACAAATTCTTCATAATTGCTTCTCTGTCAGGCTATTTTCACTGTTGTGTAAAGCAGTCGAGAGTAAACAGTGAAAGTTGGGTTGTGGATCAAGTGAAAATATACACATTTATATACAATTTCTAAAAATTGTAATTGGTTTCTGTTTTTTGGGGGGGATTTTGTTTACAGTAATACTGAGTTGCTTAATCTGATTTGTTTGTGTGTTTGTTAATTATGAGATCAAAACATTTGCTGCATGTTTTAACATGCATAATAATGTCTTAAAGGTACAGTGTGTAGGAGTTGACGGCATCTAGTGGTGTGGTTGCAGATTGCAACCAACAGAGTATCGCTCCACTCATTCCTCCCTTTCCAAGTAACGTGAAGCGCCGAGTGCAAAAAAGAAACGTGGTAATGCCGTTCACCTCGCTCAGAGGCCATCCTTACCATAATAACATTACTTTAGGAGCAACGGAAGTCAGACGGCGGCTGCCGATAGAATGGTTTTGCACTCAGCGGCTCAGTTTCACAAGCGTTTTGGTACTACGGTGGGCTTCAGGTAATGTAAAAACGCGAAAGGCTCTCTCTAGAGAGTTTTATCCATTCTGGGCTACTGTAGAAACATGGCGGAGCAACATGGCGGACTCCATGAAGAGGACCCGCTCCCTATGTAGATATAGAGGACTCATTCTAAGCTAACAAAAACACAACAATTCTTAGTTTCCGGTGATTATACACTAATGAAAACATAGTTATGAATATTTTATTCCATTTCTGCTTATAGATCCCCCGAAACTGCCTTTAAAGTCTAATAGTCAGGAATAGGAACCAACTCTCAAGAAAATGGCATTTAAACAAGCTCATATTGAAAATATAATAACACTCTGAACACATTTTTTGTATTTCAGTAAGGTTGTGCTGCCTGTTTGTTAGTTTAAAAGTGTAAGCTGTGACTTACAAAATGACAGGGTTGAAATTCCAGAGTTGTGCTTAAAGCCACAGCAGATTTGACACATTTCCTATTTTGTTCTTTAAAAGCCACGATGCCTGAGCATATGCAATGCTTACGAAATAAAGTCTGAACAACAGGCACTAATTAGACCTCAAAGCCTGTTAACACAAAGGACCCCTTGCAAGAGATTCCGCTAGGAGGAATTCAGAGATTTGAAGTTTGTCCAGTAATTAAGAAAGATATTCCTTATCATAAAATAGCCTAAGATAAACATGCAAAAGTCTATATGAGATCTGGATGAGTTAGAAAACTGTCCTCTGAATAAACTATACTGTTATGTTCCAAGTACCAAGCAGTTTACCTTGCACTGCACGGCAGCTGGATTCTCGCAAAGTCACGAGATCACGCGAGAATTGCGGGGTCACATGTCGCACGAATCCATCTTATTAGGCTTCAAGTAATGCGTTTGTGTCCGGCAAGCCAGTGCATGTATTTCGTCAATGGAGGAAGAGCGAAGAGCAACACTAAAGGCATTTCTCGATGGAAAATGTGATTTTGCTCTTCTCCCTACTGGCTTTGGCAAGAGTTTGATTGACAGATGGGTCATCCAATCACCTTCCAAATATTATAATAATTTTTTGAAAGTGCCTGCCCTTTTCCAAACAGTTTCCAATGACGTCTTCTCAGATGGTTCTGTGTAACAAACCCTCTGGCGGTTCTGGTTACCAAGTAGTACCTTCACTGAGGATCATAAATCTCGGACATATTACTAAAAGTAAAAAAGCAAAACATTAAAATGGGTAAAATCTTACAGTATCAGTAAGGATTATACAACAAAAATGTTCTCATATTGATGCTGACATGTTAATAGTATGCTGTGCGTACAGATGTATCTCGACATGTAGACGTGCGCTGAGGGAACAGCTTTATAGGATGCCATGAAGCGGTATGTTCTGTACATTATAATCCCATCATAATGCTACGTGGCTCAGCAATATATTACTCCCGCTGGAGCGAAATCCTTTTTGCTTGAAAGATTTGCTCCTGCCTTTCCTGTCCTCATGCACTTAATGTATGCCCTTTTTATGCAAGGATCTTACAACCCCTGAATTATGGACACCGTCTCGCAGTGTTTGCCTTGGAAATGTGCTATAGGTGGCCATAAAAATGCCAGCACTGTGACAACACCATTAGTACAGATGAACGTTGAAAGGTAAAAAAGAGGCGATCACTTCAGAGTGCCTGCTGCTCTGTCGACATTCTGATTAGCTTCAGCTTCCAGGTATGTAATGACCTGCCACCGCTACTAATCCATTGCACAGCAGGAGCAGGGCGCCCTCCCTCCTCCCTGACCCCCGGGAGAACCTCGGTTTAGACTAACCATACTCTTTCAACTTCAACAGGAAACATACGGAGGTCCCTGTTAATGGGTAAATAGCATCTTCTTAGGGCTGAAACTAATCTTTTTATGTTTGATGATTATGTAATGTGAATGCTGTAGCCATTGCAAATATGCAAATCGTTAAACTGTTGACCGGGCGGAAAAATATGCAATTTAGATTTAGGTCTCTTTGGTTGAATTCAATATCAGTACTACTTTCAGTAAAAACAATTTTTCAGGTCCATTATATGCTTCAAAAACTAAATTTTCTGTCTCATGGAAAGAACTATGTAATATAGTCTTGGAAAAGTAGGGAACAAGTTTAGTTTGGTTAGATTTCCAGAAAAATGTACTTGAAAAAACTGCTCCAGTTAAACCCAAGAAAATATTAATTCACTATTCATTTGTTATTGGAAACTTTGCTTCAGATATGTTGAATTGTATGCTTGCACCTTGAAGTGCTGTGCATTGACCAAAATACTGTAGTTTGTACTGGCAATTAACTGAAACTTAGTCATTTGAAGTGTGCCAATGCCTTTAAGGAAACTTCCTAAGAAATTATTGGGAATTTATAGACCCTTAAAATCCTGGTCTTGGTAGGTAGGTCTTGGTAGGGTGTCAAATACTGAGGCTTTGTCACGGCCGTCAGCATTAACCGGTATAAAACGCGCCGGGTGTTCCAATAACTACAATGTAAACATATCCAAGGCAACAGTAAACGCTCCGAAAAAGTGCATCGTGAGTGTGGTGACGTAGTTTAAAGAGGGAAAAGACACACACCGGGCTGGGGGAAGGGAGGTGGATGGATCCAACAAACACTAGGCTTTCATCCAGGAGACCACTGTTCATACTGTTTAATCAGCTGTTCGTTCATGTCCCGTGTTCACAACGTTCAGTGTCATTTTCACTGTACAAATGTAGTAGTTTTAAGCCCAACCATGTAGTTCTTTCCTAAACCTAACTATAGTATTTTTGTTGCCTAATCCTAAAGTGACGCCAACGGTAACTATAGTGGTTTTGATACTGAAAATAAAGCGATGCCAAGGGCCGTGACAAAGCGTCGGTATGTGACAAGTTGGGATGAGAATGTGTTGTAAATGTTGAATGATTGATCTAGATTACTGGTTCCTAACCTGGGGGTTCGAAAGGTTGTTTCGGGGGTCGTGAGAGGATTACTGGGGTAGGAGATTAGGTAAAACTCAATTTGGCTATACAAATGTCTTTATACTGTGTAGTTTTATCTCCACAAGCCTCTAAAACGTCAATGGGTAACAATTACAAAAGGCTTTGTATTAAGGGGCCAGAAGCAAAAAAGACCGGCCATTGTAGGAAATGATCAGATCACGTACATGCTAATAAAGCACCACACAAACATAAAGCAGGGGTCATTAACTGGGGGAATGTTGTTAGGAAAGGAGGCGTAAAGCAGCATTGGGAAAGGTCGGTCTGTTGAAAGTTGTAATAAAACATCACTTTAAGTGGTTTCCTCAAGGGAACACCAGAGAGCCGAGGTGAAAGTGAGGAGATAGGCCAAAGGAAGAGGGGGAAAGCACTGTAGCAGATTTAGAGATAGGGCTGCAGAATAGAGATTGATGAGGCGCTGGAGAGGGGAGAGGAAGGTTGAGAGAGGAGAGCAGATGCAGAGACAATGGTAACAAATGGTGGAGGAGTGCAAACATTGACAAACACGCGGAAAAGAGGGGGAATTGATCAAACTGGGGCTCATTGAAGGATGAATCCCCAACCGAGGAAAAGTGTTCTTTTGAAGGGTGTATAAGCTGCAGAGCCACCGGTATATATGGTGAGATGCTGAGAGAATGTCAATGGAGGCTGTCTCTACAAAAACTCACCTACAGTCCAATTACTGATAGAAGAATAGTCACAATATGTAACATAATTTATTAAAATTAAGTTAAGTTTTGTTCAAAAAAATCTGAACAGAACATTTATTCATCTAAAGTTAATGCACCTTACATTTCCCTGTAGATGCAGATCCAGAGAGGAAGGTCACTGAGCACCTTATAGGAGCCCGGTAATTTAGGCATTTATTATGGATGACTTTGATATCAGCAAACTTAATGAAAAAACATTACGCCTCACTTCCAAATGAAAACGTTTATTAGATGACTGGGCTAAATCGGATTTGTGAACATGAAGCAATAATTGCTTCTATAAGTTGTTTTGTGATTTACTAGGTGGATCTGTCGCTATGTTTTCAGATTTGATGACAAATAAAGAAAGACATTTTTTTCTCTCTATAACCTCCTCATCGTGTCTTTAGTGTTTAATTTCAACCCGGTCTCCAGGGAAGGCGTATAAATAGCACAACAAATGTGTCATATTGACGTATTTTAGCCTTTCCGCGTGTCATTTGTACACCACGCAACAGAACTACAGTAATGTCTGCATTTTAGGCAACAAAACCACTTAGTTTGGGTTTAGGGAATGTCATGGTTGGGCTTAAAATAAGTGTTAACCATCTGGGCGGAGGACAGGGAAAATAATGGAAGTACAGCAATCAAATGCAGAGTCAGCTTAACTGTCAACAGGGTCTTTATCGACAGTACCTCAACTCAAAGTCTCACAAACACAACAGAAAATATTGTTTCTCCGGGAGCCCTTACCCCATAACTGGCAAACCACAAATTATCTTAGCCGGGCCGCTAGCTGACTTACAGGTTCAACATATAACAAAGGTTCACCCTGGAGATCTAAGGGAGAAGAGACTGAGAGCTCCTCAATCACAGCATGTGCCTGACCAAATGAACTCTGCTGACTGTCCTTAATTCTCCCCTGATGATGAGATCAGCTCCAGGTGTGTTGCTCCTCACCACACCTGCTCCCAATACTCTCAATGGGAGTAGGTGGAGCCACCTGGCAGGAATATAGATGCCTCCAATTACCCTGCCGCTCAGTCCCTTACATAAGTAAACTAAATAAAATATTTAACGTAACAGAAGTACGGAAAACATATCACAAATGTCAAACGTCAGTTATGTAACTTACACAACAAAACACCGGCCTTCTGGTTAAGAGCTCTGTGTTTGTTGGACCCATCCACCTCAACTCCCACCCACCATAAGCGGTCTTTCTCGCCTTTTATTCTACGTCACTAGCTCTGAGTATAGCATGTTTACGTGGATGCTGTAGTCAATACAGGTGCACTTGATTGCCACACCAAAAGCAAGAAAGCCGTTTGTATTGCACACTAAATGCCCTGCGCATTATTTTGGCATTCATACGCCTCTTCGTGTGAACGGGCTGCTGATTTCGATGATGCTTGTTCATTTTTAGTCTCTTTTTTGAAAAGAAGAGACTCACATTGCTGCAAATGAATCAATTGCAATTCACAAAATCCAGCTCAATCAAGATAAGACAACTAAGAAAAAATAATTTTGAATAAAATTGGCAACTTCTGAATTCAAAAAGACCTCTCTCATTGTTTCTGACGGGTGTAACTAAACCACACGGTTCCCCTTAAATAACCCCTTCCTGTATTCTCTCTATTGTTGTGTGAGCACAAGGAACATTACACACAATACACAGTCCATGAGGCGAAGCCCAGATCCGCCCTGGGCCTGTGAACAGAGTATAAAGTTTCATAAATCCCAGGGGGCGACACCGCAGCGAGGTCAGGCAGGGTTGAGCTTCACCAGCCTTCAGCCACAGTGACACTTCACAGGTCTGCTCATAAAAGTGGAAAGGCTCCACATTTCCTTCCTGTATAACTAGACTGCTGTGCCTCAGCAGCCCCAGCCTCACAGTATTTTTTACTGCTTTCAAAATAAAACTTTGATTATGTGTATAGTAAAAATAGAGTGAATATGAACAGTCTGGTCGTGACAGAGAGAGGATAACTTTTGTGTTTTTATCTCTCACCTCAACAGAGTTAATGAGTCAATCTTCTCTCTAGAGGACAGACACTTTTTTGGAGATGAATAACCATCAGCTTTATTCGTCGTCTACATAGCTGCGTCATAATTTAAAACAGAAACTGTCTCTTAAAGGTACAGTGTAGGATTTGGTGACATCTAGTGAGTACCTCCCTTTCCAAGACTGCGGTAATGTGAGCCGCCGAGTGCAAAACCGTGGTAACGCTTTTCGCCTCCCTCAGAGGCCATCCTTACCATAATAACACTACTTTAGGAGCAACAGAAGTCAGACAGCGGCTGGCGGTACCACGGTTTTGCTCTCTGGTACTCATGTTACCGCAGTTTCAAGAGCGTGTTGGAGAACTACGGTGGCCTTCAGGTAGCGTAAAAACATGAAGGCTCTCTCTAGAGCCAGTGTTTGGTTTGTGCCATAGAAACATGGCGGAGCTACATGGCTGACTCCGTGAAGAGAACCCAGCCCGCTCCCTATTTAGATATGAAGGGCTCATTCTAAGCTAACGAAAACACAACGATTCTGAGTATCAGGTGATTATACACTAATGAAAACATAGCTATTAATATTATATTCCATTTCTGCTAACAGATCCTCGAATTGTTACATACTTTAATAGGCTACTCTATCAAAAAGTAAGCACAACTACAAGCCAAGTATACCTTTCTGTAGGCCTATAAGGTAAGAATACTTAATTATATTTTTTCTTAAGTATATCTCGATCAAAAGATTAAGCTCAATGGAAAGGCAGGTAGCCCTATAAGCCAAGAATACTTAGACTTTTCTGTATACTTGTCACTATGAGCCAAGTATACTTGTTAAGTATATCTCTGATAAGTAAACTGAAAGTATACTCTATTATTTTAAGTTTAAAGTAAGTACACTAATAATAGCACACTTGAATAAACTTTGTTTGGGTAAGGGCATGTTCCTTTAAGTGCAGATTAGTCATTTAGTTTATCCCTCGAAATGATAATAGCTCATTTACAATGTAATTTATAATGTATAGTTGGGTTGATCCCATTGTGACAATCCCAAGAGCTCAAATATACAGTAGCTTACTTACTGTGTCTCATTGTGAACAGGTTTATTTTCAAAACAATAGGCACAAGGGTTTACAGAGAGATACACGTAGTCTCCTGTGAGGACACAGAACATCTGTTTGTGATCCCTTTACAAAATGGATTTGCACAATTTTGCCTTGCTGCCATCAGAGGAACAACAGCCTGCAAAAGAAACAGATAGATAAGCAGTGAATGAAATGGACACATAGTCACTACAATGGTAGCAGTGTCAACGCAGCGATAACGTGCCAGACTTTGACAAGTGAGGAATGAGTCAGAATGTAATTAAAATGGAGCGTTTGTCTGTCCGTGACACAGAATACAATTCTGAGATGTTTAGAAAAAAAAACTATAATCACTTGCTTGCTATGAGGAGCACATTCCTGCACAGTCGTGACCATGAACAACACGGATTAGGGGCTGAGGATCACGGTGTGATGCCTCAATTGGAATACAGTGTGTCTGTCTGCATACAAAACAGCTATTCTGTGTGCCGTCGCTCCGGTGAATTCTCTCCCATAAAGACTTCAATCACGGGCTGACCTGTAGTCATCGTAGCAGCTGCTGATGTCAAAGTGTGACTGTTAACAGGAAATGATGATGCCTTTCGAGGACTGAAATGTGAGCGATATCGGACGTTCGTCACTGCCCTTTTGTTGTTAATCAAAAATGTATTCAGAAACAATATGTGTTAATAATTCTCATTAGAAAAATGTTTCTCCGTCTCTCAATTATCTAGAGTTGCTATCTGAAGTGTAATCAGCTTCAGCCAGCTGGATTTGTATTTATTTTTTTGTCACGGTATTTTATTATTCCTCGCTCCTCTGAGCTTTTTCTGCTGCAGTGTTTCACCCAATAAAAACCTCTGCAGACGCTGCAGAGAGCCGAGCCAATCACCAAAACATGGCCCAGTGTCATGTCAACCCATGAAATAATAATGGAACCCTCTGTGTATAATTAAAGAGGACAAAAAGAGATGGCTGTGTGGCAGATAATTATGTAATCAGCATAAGTGATGGGTTTGTTTTGCACATTAATCTACAAGAAGTCAAAACTGTCGTGGAAGTAGTGATGATTAGCAATTATCCGTGGCTATTATTTCCTTTTTGGCAGAGGAGATGCACTTCAAGGTTGATGTTGCTTGGCTCTAGAAGAATGTGGATTAGTCTCTACATGTGGTGAAAAGGTCAGTCTTCCATCATCCACAAATCGAATTCTGAATGCTACATTAAAATATTTCAGTCCACTTGCTGCTCTTAAAGTATTCAGTCAGTTCAAGCTCAGTCTTGAAAGATTCAAGCTTACAACTTGTAAAAAAAAGAAGAAAAAAAAGGCCTATTTGTATGCAAGTGCAAATCCACAACATGAGCGTACTCCCAGCAGAGCTGAAAATCTCTCACACTCTGTCAGCAATCCAGCAGCAGTCCTCTGATCTGCTTATTTGAGATAAAAGAAGTCAGGCCAGCACCCCGGGGCATTAAGGAGCGCTAACACCTTCCACCTCTCAATTCCCCACCATGTAATTCCTGTTAGTGCACCTCAGAAAGTACCGCAGGAAAGGGGCCAAATGTATTAAAGCAAACCCAAATGAACATAACTTCTGCGACCCTTTTTGAATAATGCAAACCTCGAATATAAAATGATGAGCATTTCATACCTTTAAAGAAATTGAAGAAGACTATGAAAAGGAAACTGGAGGGGAACCGTAATCAAGAGTTCCTTTACTGGGAACATACGGATTGCATAATGTTGTCTATCATGTAAATTATAAAGAAATCTCTCAAAACTGTCGAAAAATGGAATAAATTCAAACAAAAAAAGTGAATCTATATATTTAACAGGAGGTGAACATCACCTCTGAACTGAAATAAAAAAAACAACATTATGGTATTAAATGTTATTAAATTAAAGGTTTTGTCAAGCTAAAGGCTGGACAGTAGAGAGAACATTTGTTGAGTGGGTTAAGCTGTTTACTAGATAGTAATAAATGGCATCATATTATTAACATATCTGACTTCCTGAAATGGACAATTGCGAACAAACAGATGGCAAAACCGTGGTTTAGCAATTACTAAATTATGGGTCTTGCATGATTCATGTTATTAGTCAAATGCATATACGATGATGATGGAGTGTTCTTCAGAACGAATAATAAATTAAGTTGGTTAGAAAATTCATGGGTGATGATTAGAGATGCACCGCTCCGACTTTTTCTGTCCCGATTCCGATAGCGGTATCGGCCGATACCGAGTACCGATCTGATACCAGTGTTTAATGTGCATCCCGAATGATGATAGCACAGTATCGCCTGTATAAAGTTAATGTAGTGCATTGGTATTCAATCTTAATCAAAAAGCTCATAAGAAAACAAACAAAGTGCAAACTGGAGTTTCTTATACTTGAGCTTGTTGCTCTTATTGGCTGGATCCATGGTGTCAAATTTAACTGGAAAAAGTGTGATAGAGATGGCAACTCAACCACAACTTATGCCATTTTCATAATGTGACATGAGTCTAAATTATGACTTGTTGAAACCCAAGGGGGAAGGTGGCAAGTTGTTCAGTAACAGTAAATACTGCATATATGGGTCTCAAGGGTAGCTTTTTATTTTTGTATAGTAGTCAAAGAAACTCTCACTAAACCCGCTGTGATACGTGTGATGATACCTTCAGTTTATCCGATCAACGTATCCCCATACAAAAGTTTGTATGATATCTTACGAAAAGCTATTGCTAATTTTTCGTGCATTTTCCTCCAAATGTCAAGCAAAACGTGCCAATTTCCACTCCAGTCTTTTCAAAATAAACATTTGTCTTCAAAGGAAAAAACTTGGTTAGGATTAGGCAACAAAACTACTTAGTTAGGTTTAGGTTTGGTTTAGGATTGTGTTTAATTTACACCGCACCTGGATGACATAACTTAAGTATGGAAGTTATGTGAGAAAAACTACTTAGTTAGGTTTAGGAAAAGATCGTGGTTTGGGTTAAAATAACACTGAAAGTGGCGTAACTTAGGTACGGAACTTACGTGACAAAACAATCAACTTTGACATCTGGTTTCACGCAGGATATGAACACCAGCCTCCTGGGCAAACATCTGGTATGTTTTTTCCCCACCCATCCACCCCGACCTACTGCCTACACAGTGTTTGTCGCTCTTTATACTTTCTTTTTCACCATTACATGGATTACATACAAATTTATTTTGTGGCTATTATACAAAGTACAGTGCATTAACTTTCATTGGTAAAACTATGAATGGTGTATGAGAACAGCCTGATCCGATAATGCTTTATGCAAACATGTGTCTAGTCTTACAAATGCTACAACCTTCATATTAAAACATTTTATATTTATATTCCGGTTTGGATTAGAAAAATAGTCAAATTTTTTGTACTTCTTGATTTCTTGCATTTCAGTTATTACATCCCTTATCTGCATCTCTTCCACATTATTCTGATGCAGTTAAGATAGCAATAATTTCATATTCGTATTTAAAACTTTTGATCCACCTGTGAAAGCTGGTAGTACTCCTGTATAATACCTTGTTTCTAATCCATATAATACCTTTACCTAATCCACCTCTCCTCTCAATTGTACACGATTCAGGAAGCTGCAAATCTACAAATACTTCTGGGGAATAACTGACAGATAAAGGAACACTTATTTTCATGTAATCCTGCTCTCCTGCCCATTTAATTTCCTATCCAATTAAAATACTCAGTCCCTGCAGGGCATCATTTTCAGCATTTTTTTCTGAATGACCTTCTAAATGCCCTTGAAGTTTGTTTCCCCTTGTTAGTAATGGCATTTTTTTTCACTTTATCCTGCAAAGCAGAGAGGTCTTAAACAATTTGCAGCAAAGACTTGATGCCTGATTGCTTTGTGAGGTCTTTGCTGTAGATCCATAATTCATGCATAATGCAGCACTGACTTTATTGTAGCAACATATAGTTTTCAAGGACTAGCTGTTTACTTGCAGTGCATCCTGTTCTGAAATCTGGTCAGGTTTGTTTTCCTCAAAACAAAGTTCCCTGAAAAATCTAATGATCACAATGATCGATTTATATACAGCTTCACCACCAACTGTCTGATGATGTTATGGTTTCAGCTCAGAAAATAGGACTCTGCAGGATACCAGGCAGGCAGGTATGATTAACAAAAGGCAAGCTTTAATAACAAAAGCTGGGACCAAAAAAACAAAACTGACAGGAAACAAAAAACTGAGAGAGCTGGCTGAGGCAAAACAAAGTACAAAGGAAAAACACCAAAAGAAGAAACTGAGGACAAACCGGAATGCGATGACATGAGGAACACAAGTAACAAATGCAGACAACCTGACACTGAACCAGGGAAACACTGACTAAATACACAAGGAACTAATGAACTAATGAAACTCAGGTGTGGTGGAAAACATGTGGGAGAAAGACAAAGGCAGGAAGTAAAACAAAAACATGACACAAGGGGAGAATAACTTTCAAAATAAAACAGGAAACAAACTACAACCGAAACCCAGGACCATGGCACATGATTGGTTTGCATACTGCACACTCAAACTTCATGTAAAAGAATGCCATAATCCTTGACATGTCTTTACTGATAATGTGACTGCTTTTATATTTACACTTGAACAGTGTTCGGGTCCTTTTTAAACATGATTCTTGGCAGGGTGTTTACACATTACAGTGTATGTCTGAATTGATGAAGTGATTTTCTACTTGAAAATCAAAAGTCTGCTGTTCTGCTCTGTCAGTGGAAATGTGTCAAAAACTGAAAAACTTGGTAACACTTTATTTTACAGGTCCGCATATTTCATGGTACTTAGGTGATAATTAAAAGAGTAACCTATTTGAAATTTCTTTAATTACGTCAATGAGCACTTGAGCAACACTTCCACGGCGACTCGGCGATGATGTAGGGTGGCCACGCTTGGCCGTTTTGTTGCTTTTGCCGCTTGTAGTGTGACCATAGCTTAAGTAGCGTTGCTTTAGATTTGTGTTTGATCTATTGTTGTTAATATCAAACACAAATTGAGACCTGATGATTGCAGTCAGATATATGAGCAATGTTTCAGTTGTTAACTGTAGATGTAATTTTAATTATGTAATTATGTACTATAGCTATCAAAGCAACCCATTTCCCTCTCCCCGGAGCACCAGGAATCTATTCTGTTTTCAGATGACCGTGTGACTGCTTCCAGCTGAAGAGGGAACAGTTTCAAGGTGCATCATTCAAATTACACCTAATTGGCAGGCCGGTCAACTCCTCTGTGAAAAATCCAATACCAAATCTCATCCAGCTGCATTCTTGTACATCTCTATTTCAATCAGCAAATGAAGTGGCCTCAATAAGATGTGATAAAACTCATACATTTTAACAAGTCCACTCAGGCTACCTCTCTCTCCTCAACTGGCCCTGTTCTCAAACCATCGCATGTCCAGCCCCATCAAGCGGTGAACAGCCAGACACTGTGGGGTTAATCAGTGTCACTAATGGAGGCTGGGCTGCCTGGAGACATGGCCATTACCACTGGTAGAGGGGATCACGGGGATCATGAGACTGTACAGTCAGGAGGAATTTAAAGCGGGTATCCTTCATGCTTGAAGGAAGTGGGAACACCAAGAGAATGAAGTTATACACTGAACAACTTTCACTGGAGCGGTTCATCCAAGAGAGATGATTACACATTTAGCTTGTATTGATTTAAAAATGATTTACATTTGCCTTATTTTATACTGAGTATAGATAATGGTGATGTCATAATGAGTAAATTTTAACCCTAAATGATTGAGTTTTAATATTTTTTCTGAAACCTTTTGTAGAGTTGGCAGCCTAAGTGAATGAAAGTTGTTTGGTTTCTTTACTTTAAAAGTCTTATGGCTAACAAATACACAGGTCATCTTGCAATAGGCACTGTAGCTCAGTAGTTAGTGGGTTTGAGTCCACTATCTGACTGTGTGGGTTCCTCTGGGTGCCCGGCAGTAGTGGAAGAAGTATTCAGATCTTTGTGGCCACCTGTGGACACCTGTGGCCATTAAGTCAACGAAAGTCAGCGTCGGGCTCGCGCTTGCTCGCTCTAAATAGACATGAACGAGCATCGCTCAAAACAGTGAGGCGACACACGTCAGCTAAAAAAAACAATATCACTCTATATTTCAGCTGCTTGGCAGTAATGTTAGCTGACCAGACGGAGGTCTCTCCATGAATCACTGCTGATCCTAGTGTTGGCTTTGAGGCTGAAGCAGGAAGAGAAACGTTATCGCCTCCGACCGCAGCCGGAGAGAACGTTTCTCTCTGCGGAGCCCCGTCACTTCACAAGACACAGAAAACCTCTGTTGGTCTGGAGGAGCTGCAGCTTTTATTTCTGCACAAACGTCCCCTGTACATTCACTAAATATTCTCAGAGCTAAACAAACTCTTCTGCAGTGTGTAGTGAGCGCGCGTTCACGTCTAGAGGCGGAGCGAGAACGCGCGCTGTGTGAGTGAAGACAAGCAGGCAGAGGAGCAGAGACTTCAGCCACACGCGAGCGCGCATGTGTCCCGACCCGGTACATTTATATGCTTAAAAAGTTACAAACAGTCTCTTTAAGTAAATTCTACAGTGTAAAAATACTCTGTTACAAGTAAAAGTCCTGCATTCAAAATCCTTTTGGGATATAATGTTCATAACTATGTTTTCATTAGTGTATAATCATCGTTGTGTTTTCGTTAGCTTAAAATGAGTCCTTCATATCTACATAGGGAGCGGGTCCTCTTCACAAAGTCCGCCATGTTGCTCCACTGTGTTTCTAGCCCAGAACAGACAAACCAAACACTAACAAACCAACCTTTTCCTGCTTGAGCCGGAGTCAATAATGTTACTCGCTCCCGTCACCGCCGCTCTCGCTCTCTCTCTTGCTTCACCACTCACTTCCCATATACACACACACTGGCTCTGCTCCAAATGACCTACGCTACTCTTACAACGGCTGGCTCTAGGCCACCGTAGCTCTCCAACACGCTTGGCACACGGGAGAGGCTTCAGTTGGTTGCAATCTGCAACCTCACTGCTAGATACCGCCTGATCCTACACACTGCTCCTTTAAATAATAGATCATAATTTATTAGTTTGTTATATTTTGTATTAATAATCTAAATTTGCAAAGTAACCAGCAACAAAAGCTATCGAATAAATGTAGTGGAGTAAAACATATACTATTTGCCTCTGAATGTCAGGATTTCAGGAATAACAGGCTTGGACCCAAATGCAGGAAAGGATGAGGAAGAGGCACCAGGCGGAGTACAATGATTTAATAATGAAAAAACTTCCGTCAGAAAGGTACAAAAAGCTAATTGACAAAGTAAAGTCAAAAGGAACAAAATACCGGAAAAACTCTCTCAAAGGAGAACCACATTACACCGGGAGCGACGACAAACTGACACAGAGACAGGGAAGCACACAGACTAAATACACTGAGGAGATGAGGCTAATTAAGTGCAGGTGAAACCAATCGGGGCGCGGTAGACAATCACAAAGGTGGGAAAATACAATATGCTGGAAGCAATACTAGACATGACACACAAGAGGAGTGAACTCATCAAAATGAAACAGGAAACATTAGAATGAATGAGACAAGGAATATAACAGAAAAGCCCAAACCCAAGAAACCCAAATCCTCTAATAAAATACGCCACAAAGAGATATAAACACAAGATAGTCTGAAGTCTTAAACAAAAAAGAAAAGTCCAACAGCCTCTGGGCACAGCGCCAGACCCTGACACTGAAATATAAAAGTATAGAGTAGCATAAAATGGAAATACTCAAGTAAAGTACAAGCTAGTTACATTCCACCACTTGTGCCCGGTTTCTTGAGAGATACCGGTTAGGTGATAATATGGAGAATCACGTTTGGATAGGTAATACTCACTTAACAAACTTAACAGAAGGCCTTTCTTTCAATAAATCCAGTAATAGTTTATTCTGATAAAACGGTTGCTTCAGTAGAAAAGCTTCAGTAGAAAATCACAGCTAATGATGTGAACATTAGTATTCAAGAACAAGCCTGTCAGTAAGAACACCCATAATAAAATGTTGTGTTTTTCAGTTAAAGGGTATTCATAAGACATACTGTATGCTTCGGGCCTATTAATAAGCCACTGAGGTGAGTCCCCATGAGCTGTGTACGATCGTATAATATTGAGTGAGCTCTCTGGCTGTCATTGAGATGCAAAGTGGCACCAGAGAGTGGAACCAGTAAAGCAGGGGTCCGCTGTGTGCAGCTGTTGTGCAGAGAGCGCGGCGTTAATCTAAATCAGTCAGGGCCAAATTACCTTTACCCTGGCTTGCTGGGATAATTAGGTCAGACGGGAGACTGTGATTTGGAACAAAATAAGTTTATCTACACTGGATCCATCAGAGAGTTCAAACTATACTTTGGGCAGACATCCACTATGTAACATGATATCACTGATATTCCTCATTGTGTATATTTCATATGGAATAATTATACATATTAAGAACGAGAGGGTGTGAGTGAGCTTAGAAGATTCCTCCAACCTGTCAGATGCAACTGCTCCCGCCTGTGATATTGGCATGAGGGCTAATTAAAATGAATTGACCCATGAAATAGACATGTCCTTCATCACTCCGTGGCAAGAAAGATCATGTGGAGCGTGAGATGAGGAGATTGAGCTATTGACAAGGTTACTAACTGGCAATGAAATCCTTTGGGGTTAATTTATCATTACATGTCAGAATGTTGTGTTGTACCTGATAAATACTAGGGCTGTCAGTCAATTAAAATATGAATCACGATTAATCACATGATTGTCCATGATTAATCACACATTATTTATCTGTTTATTTAATATTCTTATCAACATGGAGTGGGCTATATGCTAGCTTTTATCCAATTTATGTATATATCTATTATTAGAATTCAACGAGCAACACAAAACAATGACAAGTCCAGAAACCCTCACAGGTACTGCATTTAGCATTATAAATGTGCTGAAATCATAACATGACAATCTCAAGCCCAACAGGCAACAACAGCTGTCAGTGTGTCAGTGTGCTGACTTGACTATGACTTGCCCCAAACTGCATGTGAAGGGGAGACATGGGTACCCATTGAACCCATTTACATTCACATATCTTGAGGTCAGAGGTCAAGGGAAAATAGTCAGTTTTTCCTCACTAAAATTTAGCGTAAGTTTGTAGCGTTATTGAACCTCCTTCGCAACAAGCTATGACATGGTTGGTACCAATAGATTCCTTAGGTTTTTCTAGTTTCATATGATATCAGTATCTTCACTCTAGCTTTAAAACTGAGCCCGCTACAACCTAAAAATCACAAGTTGCGTTAATGCGTCAGAGAAATTGGTGGCGTTAAAACTAATTTGTGTTAACGCTTTATTATCATGTTAACTTTGACAGCCCTAGTCTGGAAATGGCCATGTTAGTGAAATATTGATTGCGTTAATGCGTTTAAGAAATTAGTGGCGTTAAAACGGATTTGCGTAAACACGTTATTATTGCATTAACTTTCACAGCCCTAATAAATACACAATACTTTATCCTATATCATCAGTGTGCATATAGGGATAATGCTGGTGTTGTTATTATCAACAATAAAGAGACAAAAACAAACTTTGAATGTATCCTACTAATAAACAGGGCACCCAAAGCTTGATGTTCCCCTGCATAGCCATACAGTTAGATCAAGTGTTTTAAGCCTGTAGTATGAATGTTGTAATATTATATTATACTTGAACTTTTAATGACATTTTTTTAGAGCTGTCTACGACCAAAAGAAATCTTAGTGTACTAACACTCATGCAATTTTTTCGACTAATCGATGTTGATTTAATCGACAAATCGTTTAAAGTTCTCCACAAAGAACCACATAAAAGCACCACTTTAAAACTCGTGTTTACCAGAGATGTGCTCATAAGCTTCTTGGAAATAAGTCATTCAGCATGAAAAAGCATAAAAAGGACTAATTGAATAAAGAAATCTTAGTCGACTAAGAGGGGGCAGCCCTAAAGTGTTTATTCTGAATCATCTCTGCAACTGCATGTTTTATCTCTGCAAAGAAGCTTTTATGTGTTTTAATACCTTTACATCAAATACTTGCGATACATTTGTTGGTTTTGTTCTTCTTGGGAATTATTGATAATAAAAGATAGACTAACGATGATTTAAACTCAAGAGGAAATTGTTCACCTGCAGGGAAGCATCACAGGGAGGATTAAATAAAAACAAATGTGAAGTTATGTAACGGAGAGGTGCTATCTCGCTGCCAGTATAGGCTGCAGTACACCCAGCTACTACCTTTCAGCTGAGGTTAATTTTGTTGCTGCACATCAATTTCTGTTTTCGATTTTCCAACACAACTCGTGGCTAATGTCAAGTGTACACACACACACACAAACTCACAGAACAAGTGGAGAGAAAGTGCAATTACTTTTACACCTTTCGTGAAGTCAGAGACCTCCGTGAAAATTGGCCAGAGGCTGGTGAACTCCTGGTGGACTGGGACTGTCTGTGTGACTGATGTTCTGTGGTCGGAGGGGAACAAATGATTTTCTATATTTGTCGCTGATCACAAAGCAGCATTCAGTCCCTTTATATTATACACAGCTGTTCACTGCAGCTCAGTGGATGTGAGCAGGAGAACAGTGTGTTGTTCATCTAAATGATCTATAAATCCGTTGTGTTTTCTTTTATTGCACATGCTTCTTAATAGATGAGCAGCTAGCAATGAGCTTTTAACTGCTTACGCTATGGGCTTGTTACAGGGAATGGGTCAGTTTCACAGGCAGCTTGAATTAGATTAAATCATAACAATATGGCCGTATTCTTTGGACCATTTTATCTGTACCAACAGAGCAGTTAAAGTGGCAGTAGGCAGTATATTTTTGGCATCATTGGGCAAAAAGTCCATAATAACCTTTCAGCATATTGTAATTCAAGTGTTCTGAGAGAAAACTAGACTTCTGCACCTCCTCATGGCTCTGTTTTCAGGCTTTAAAAAATCTGTGACGGGAGACTTTGGCCAATCACAGGTCATTTGAGAGAGAGAGTGTTCCTATTGGCTGTGCTCCGGCTGGTGGGCGGTGCTTGGTATATCCTCAACTGATCTCAACATGGCTGCCGGGTCACAAATTTTCTCACTTTACAGCTAAACAGTACACTAGAAGATGTTTCTGAAAACATTTGAGGAGAGAAATATGCATTACAGTAACAGAATATTGATTAATATTTGATCAGCGCTGCCTAGTTTGACCGTTTGATCAGACTTTGAGAGTGATTGACAGCTGCTCAGAGACGGCAGGCTCCAGATCAGCTCTGACCGGTTGTTTTCCTCCGGTCTGTAAAATCTTGCAGATGCCATTAGGAGCACCAGAGGACACCGAAGGACACCGAAGGACACCGGAGGACACCAGAAGACACAAAGGCATATGAATTTTTTCAGATTACCTATCTCATGCACCACTGTCAGGATATAGTGACCGTTTGATAAAAATAACTTTTTTTTAATCATATTTGCTCCATTTCTACCCTCTGCAGCTGTAAAGCCCAGTGATGGATGAGGCAGCTGTGTAGCCATCGTCGTCTCAGATGATGAGAGTAAAAGATGTCTCATTTTACTAAAAATGTGTTCGCTTGGTGCCTACTTTCTTCAATGTGTTTGAAATTGGAGAAAGATGTGATGAACGGATGCAAGTGAAGGAAATGGGAAGACATTTGGGGAATTGTAACCTGCTGTGTCCCAATTCCATAATTCTAAGCCGGTTTTGAACATGTAGTTTGTTTACATTGGAAAAGCGACAAATACAATATGCAGATTAAGTGGAGAAGCTTTGGTGAAACAGCGCCCACCCCTCAAAAATAAAATTAATCTATTGGATATTTGGAGAAACATTTTTTAGGAACATTGTTTGTGAAATTTAATTGGTAAAAGACACAGTTACTTAAACAGATAGGGCTTGGTTGTACCACACCTGTCCACCAGGTGTCCTCGGTAATGTTCTTGACTGTGTAGATCACCTGAGCGTCCTTGTGATCCTCTTGCCTGCAGAGCTGCTGATGCCTCTTACTGACTGTCACCCTGACCCCAATGACTAAAAAACAACCTTTTAGCCTGTGTATCTGCCTTTGAGTCAAAGTGCTCCATACTGTTGTGATATCCGCTGTATGTATCACAAGAAAGTTGCTGTACTTAATTTTAGACTTTGAAACTGTGCCTGAACTTTATCTCAAAAAGTGGATCAGCATGAACAGCCAAGTTCTAAGCTGTGTTTGATAATCTCCCCTCCTCTCCCCTCCCTTCTGTTTTCTCCTCACCGAGGTAATCATTTCTCCCAACACATCGGCCTGTCGCTGCCTCTTTACGGTCCCCCTCCACCGCTGGAACCTCCCCGCCTGTGACACACTATCATTTTCCCCTCCAGCAGTTTTCAATTTAGATTGTTAAAACCAGCATGTTCTTTATAGACAGCAGGGAAGTAAATCTTAAAAGCTGCTGTGAGAGCACAGCGACAGTGTTTCCTGTAAAGCTTTTCGGTTTGACCCATGCAGGGTCATGAGCCAGGCTCATCTGATAGACGCCCACATCCCATTAGTCTTGTAGCTTTTTTTTAATGAACAGTGTGTCATGTTAACCTCGAACAAAGTTTTGATAGCTTTTTTTTTTTTTGTACGGCAGCACGGCTTATCAAAGGAACTCTTTTATTCACCAGCCACTATACACACATAAAAATACTCTACATACATACATATACAGAGAGCAAATTTAGTGCAATTCAGTCAGTTTTTTCAGTAATTATTCATTTTCTTTGCTGATCATGGCCTCACAATGGGTGGTCAGCAACTGGCATGTGAGCCCTGCACAGGATCCTGTTAAGAGTTAGGTAACTACTGCATTGTCCGTTCAAAATGTTCCTGTTCGGAACAACTGATTTATTGTCCCCCGCTTTCTTGAACTGCTCATCCAAACAACTTCACACCCACTGTGCCTCCTTGAGTCCTGCAGCCAACCCAGTCGCCAGGAAAAAACGTTAAATGTCGACGTTTCTGAATCAAAATTGTTTCATAAATGTGTTTCATATCAGTCTCGTATCACGCTTGCAGAAATGCACAATGCTCTTCTTGGGAGGACAGTCTCGTCTTTCATGCAGTGCTGTTGTGTGTCTGAAATGTTTTCACTCCAAAAAGCTTAACATACCTGCATCCACAGAGGGAATTTCACCAGGTGATGAAACATATCTATAGGACACAAAACTGTCTCCTTCAAATGACAGAGAAGCCTGGTGAAATTCCCTCCTTGTCTCAGTGGTGTGAGCGTGTATGAAGTGATGACCAGGGGAGATTTTTCCCTTCTGTCGTCATAAAAAAGCTCTACAGGAAAGAGGGCAAAATGAAAACCCAGAACAATTACCCATTCTTCCACTATGGGATATCTATTACCTGATAAGGTCAGCGCTCATTCGTCTCCTTAAACACCCCGTCAGCTGTTGGCGAGCGGGCGAGCAGGGAGGTTGTGCTGTGATGATCAGACACGGGGAGAAACCGGACAGAGCGCGAACACCGGGGTGCCTTAATGAACAGTGGGACTGCTTTTATCAGCACATGCCGGGAGATATCCTCAATCACCGCGACAGACTAGACTCACCTGGGGCTTGATTGTGAAACGTTTTCTTCCAGTGCACATGTTTTGTTGTTCGGTATTGTTCTTGGTTCGTTATACCTGGAAGGAGAATTCATCATTTGAATTTAGGCCAAGGCTGTGAAATCAATCTCTACTGACAGATCTGTGTGTCACAGAAGGAAAAGTATCAAGACAATACATCTGCAGATTTTTACTGGATTAGGGCTGTCAACCAATTAAAATACTTAATCTATCTTTTATCTTTTCAGAATGTACCTTAAAGGGAGATTTGTCAAGTATTATATTGTAAGTATTATAGTACTCTTATCAACATCAATTAACAACACAAAACACTGACAGATATTGTCCAGAAACCCTCACAGGTACTGCATTTAGCATAAAAAATATGCTCAAACCATAACATGGCAAACTGCAGCCCAACAGGCAACAACAGCTGTCAGTGTGTCAGTGTGCTGACTTGACTATGACTTGCCCCAAACTGCATGTGATTATCATAAAGTGGGCATGTCTGTAAAGGGGAGACTCGTGGGTACCCATAGAACCCATTTTCATTCACATATCTTGAGGTCAGAGGTCAAGGGAAAATAGTCAGTTTTTCCTCACCAAAATGTAGCGTAAATTTGGAGCATTATTAAACCTCCTTCGCGACCAGCTATGATATGGTTGGTACCAATAGATTCCTTAGGTTTTCCAGTTTTATATAATATCATTATCTTCTCTCTAGCTTTAAAACTGAGCCCGCTACAACCTAAAAATCACAAGTTCCGTTAATGCGTCGGAGAAATTGGTGGCGTTAAAACCAATTTGCGTTAACGCATCATCAGTCTGGATTAATTGTTTTCCAACTAATGTTGGATTTTGAAGAACACACAAAATTGGCCTGGAAATAAAAAAATTGGTGTGTATTTGCCCTTTTCATAGATGTGAAAAAATTGTAGAATCAAACCTAGGATCGCTGTCATGTTGATTCTCAAACCGTCTGTTGCTTCAGATAAGGGATTTTTGTTCTAACAAAAAGCAACATTAACATTAATATAAGGTCTCAATCTGACAGGGAGGTACACGTCATGCCACAACACAAAAGTTGCATGAACTGTTATGTTTATACTTTTACATTTTTAAAGATTATGTTTTTGGCCATTTCGCCTTTATTAGATAGTGAGAGAGACAGTTGTGAAAGGGAGAGAGAGAGGGGATGACATGCAGCAAAGGGCCGCAGGTCGGATTCAAACCCTTGGGCCGCTGTGGTAGGACCTTGGTACATGGGGTGCCCGCTTTACCAGGTGAGCTACCGGGGCGCCCCATACTTCTACATTTTACAGATTATGTCCTATGTCTCTCTGTTCTTTAACTGTCACCAACCCCTCCCCCCCCCCCCCCCCCCCCCAAAAAAAAAACAGCAAAACTAGAGTAAGATTTCTTCTCATTAAAAGTTAACAATGTAGAATTTTACTTTACTGTTGTTTTCTGCACACTCAGATTCTCATGCATGGTCTGTTACCACCATTGCTCCGGGTGTCGATAGAGGTTTTCATGCAATAGATTGCAAAGTCAAAGACACCAATCAACATCAGCAAGACCATTGATTTGTCTGATAATGAGTCCAGATAGTCACTTTTCACAGGGTCCCAAGGCATAACACATCAATACACGCTGCATTTAAAAACTTTTTTTTGTATGCAAACTGGGTAAATCCATGATGGTAGTCAAAAGCTGATGACATAATATACAGTGTTTAAAGGCTCAAACTGTATCAGTTCATAAATAATAGTGCACAATCTACTGATTTAAAATTCTTTATTATGTGCTTTGCTCACTAAACACTATATAGGTTCATAAATGTCTAATATTTAAATATTTATTCATTTGTTCCATCTTTAATGAAAGCTTTGCTGATGTTGCTGAGATGACGGGCAATAGCCAATAAATCATTTATTTTAAGCAGCTGTTGATCCAGATCAGTGGTGCTTTGGAAGTACATGCTGAGAATTAATGAAACTGTTCATGATAAAATAAACAATCACAGTTGTGTGCCTCCATCAAAATCCCTACTTTTAAGTTCATTACAGATGAAGGAGCTTAAAGCGTCAAGCTGAGTAACATTACAATTATTTAATACAAAGAAGAATATTAATCAAAGTGAATTGTTTTACACCATGGATAATAAAGACGTAGTAGGCTGCTGGCGTACAGGATACTCTGCGGCTTCATTAGTAAAAAGATAAGGTGTTAGTATGCAAGCTGGAGCCAAATACAGTGTCAGCACTATAGAATGCATTTGGCTGATGTCCACTACAGTGGTGGCGGCGGCAGTGAGGCAGCTTTATCCCTCCCAAACATCTTTGCTTGCGTGTGATCCAATTAACTGAATTTGTCTTGGTAGTAGGTCCTTGAGCACACAGTTACAATGCAGTGTGCTGAGGTGTTACACTGTAGGGTCTCCATGAATGGTGCAGTGAGTAAAGGGTAAACACTACTGTGGCACCACTCAGATTACATTATGGTCAAAAGTCACTTTCACAAACTTCAAAGCTGCACTACTCAACAGTTTTATGTTATAATTCAACCATCTTATCAGTTTGTTTAAACAGTTGAGACAGAGCTAATCCCCTCTGATTAGATTTGCCCAAAAGAAATTGCCCAGCCATGTCGCACCAAACGGTGTATGAATAAGACGATAATTTGTAAGTAATTTTGTGTGCAATAACTACGCCTTTGTTGCTTTTGGTGTGTCATGTGTTTGCTATGTAGTCTTTACTGACTGCAATGCAAACGCATAGACGTAAATATGCTACACTTAGAGCTAGTGAAGTAGAATATCAAGTGAGCTTATGATGGTCGTTGGGGGAGGTGGATGGGTCCAACAAACACAGAACTTTTAACCAGGCGATCAGTGTTCTTGTCCCAAAGTGTTTTCGAGTTAGGTTAGTGACGTCTGTGACGTGTTTTCCGTACTTATGTTACAATGTTTATGTAGGTATTTGACATAGTATATTTTAATCCCAACCATGATGTTTTTCCGAAACCTAACTAAGTGATTTTGTTGCCTAAACCTAACTGCGGCTTTTACCGTAGCTGTGTTGCCCAAACACAACCGTGACGTTGCACAGTAACATTGTAGCATTAAATTATATGCAAAAAGCAGTTGCACAACGTTAATCCTTTGGTGTACAGTATAAATGACACACAAACAGCCTAAAACGCGTTATCATGACACACAGAAATGTCATGCTTTTTATACACCTTCCCATGAGATTGGCCTCACCAATGACAGAAAGAGAAGAATCACACTAACACAGCTGGGAAATAGCCTACCATTTACTTATTGTGTCACTTATATGCTCAAACCCAAAAAGTAGGTCCACTCTGCAGAGAACTTTCTGATAAACAGTCCTATACTAAAACTGCTCCTGGATTAAATTCTGTTTATCTATTAAATACAGTCTACAACCACACTAGTGGCTCTGTGAGGTTGTACTAAGACACAACTGTGCTGTAAACTAAATGCTAATGTCAGCAAGCTAACATGTTCCCAATGATAATGTTAGCGGGGGTTTAACACGTTCAGCATCTAACTTTGTTTTGTTTGATGACAACATTCACAAATTAGCATTTAACACAAAGTACAGCACACATCTTCTGCCATCACTCTCTCTTTTCTCTCTCGTATGAGTTGTTTACTGTTCGAGTTAATTTTGGAGCCACATCGTGACGTAAAACGTGAGGTTTGAAAAATAATTGGGAAACCATTTTTTGTGGAAATTTGATTTATTAACAAGAAAAACACAGCTAAAGGAAATTAAAAGTGGGATCAGACGAGTATGGCCCGCTAACAACAGCACCTACTATCATGACGAATATAAATGTACTTTGTATTATAAATCAACAAGCAATTTCAACCGCTATTGAAGACCTACAACATAGGATAACTTCTTTCCCCTTCTTCTACTCAATCCAAAAAGAAGGAGTTGCTTTTTTCCACCTGGACCTGTAAACTCTGCCATATTTGTGCTCATGCATGAATACACTGTATGTACACATACATACACTACAGTCATGGACTGACCGACTGACATTGTCATCCCTAGAGCATGGCTAAAAAGCAGTGGACACACTGGCAGGATTTGTGCATATTTTCTGTCTTTGAGCTCCTTCAGTACAAAGCAACCATAAAATATCTCTGAAGAATCTATTGAAGCAAAATTTGTCCAATTTTGTGTGAAGTTGCTCAGTGCAGCTTTTAGTTAATACTTGTTCTATCCAGCTGCTGGACATGACATCTGGCCTATCTCTCTGACATCTGCAGCACCACCCAACTGCAACATCACAAGCACCTACAGCCCTATACCTCCAACAACTCCTCACTCAGCTCCATCAATCAATAGCACCCCGTCAATATTAAACATTTAGCATCGTGGGGAAGTTGAAAGGGCACGGAAGGAGTGGAGACACAGGTGAGCGAAGGTCTTATCTCGACCCTCCAGCTGTGCCCCAGTTACCCATCACTGCCTCTGGTAACAGGAATGTAGTTCACAGAGTTTAAAATTAGCCCGAGCATCTATCATTTCCCACCGGCTGAATAGGTTGGTGTCGGAGCCCTGGCATAGGCAATCTGTCTCCTCACGTCTGTCTGTCCCGCCTCGGTGCACCATCACTCAAATACACCGCCTTGTCACCGAGGACAGAGGCAGCGCCCGCGGAGCAGAGAAATATTGCTGTAGGACACATAAGCAAACACAGGGAGTTCGTTTAACGCATACTCTGTGTGGTGAGCGTCAACAATGGCAAAGGAAGTATCACTCTGCACGCAACAAAACTGAATTGAAAAGGCAAGGAGAGTGCTTTTGTTGACACTTTTTTAAGATGTTTACAAAAAGAATTAATAAAAAAAAATCTGTTAATACATATTTTACATCATTTAAAACAAATGAACTTCCATCTATGTGGGAAGGTGTGCTGTGGAGGATCAGATATTACATTTACAATAAAAAATTCCTTGAAATTTTCTTTCCACTGAGGCCAAAGCTGCAAGAGCACAGCTGACATCACTATAAATCTCCCCCTGTTTAAGAGCTGGAGTGTCTGAACACTGGACAAGAACTACAACACATCAGCTGGAGGGCACGCAGCGGCAGTGCTAACACAAGGCAGCCTATCACTCAGCTGCCGTCCACTATGTGGGTTAATATACTGTGACATTACACACGTACCTGATTGTGCAGCAGCAATAGACAATGGAATAACACACCTGAGGTCAAAGATTTGTAAATGCAGCCCAAAAGCAATTTCCTTTGAAATCACATCTTTGTCAAAGTGGCTTTTGTTATACGAGAGCTTTACTAGATTTGCATATTTGAAGCTACTGTATATTCTATTCACTTGGTGGCTATGAAACTGATTCATTTCTTTTAGGTTATTTGTTGTTGTTTTGATTACTTTATCCATTTTCCTTTATTTATTTCACTATGCAAAAAATGTAGAAAACCCTTTCCCTTTCGGCTGGCTTTGTGGTATTTTTTCTCTCTCTATGTAATTCTAATGGGACTAATAATTAACCTTTAGCAACCTTTACAGCAATGACTACACAGCATGAGGACAAAAAGATCATTGATTCTTTAATTTAGCACTGATCAAATGTCGAGACTGGAAAATGACCTTGATTACCACAAACAAGCAAATTCAGATTTACATCCACATCATTATTTGCATAGTGAAGGTCATTATGGACACACGAGATGCAGGATAAGTTCACAGTAACCCTGATACTGCAGATATACTGCATTGTACATGCACAGGTGGACACACACACACGCACAAAAAACAAAACTCTGCTTGTAACTATTATGTAGTTTGTTTTTAATATCCCACTGGATGTCCAGCTAAGGACATAGAAAGCATGATTAAACACACACACGCATACAACTCCTTCTACTTCCTCTATATTATGTAAAGGCTCGGCACACCTACACAGGTGACTTCACTTATTGTGGTTGATTAGAGCTCTGCTCAGGTTGAAGTTGGGTGAAGCTGTGCTGGGAATTACCTCACCAAGCTCTATGCACCAATACGATACAACCGATACAGATGTTTTACATTGAAATCAATTAATTTCAAAAGAAACAGTTCAACTCTTGAAGGAAAAAATAATCTATTTGTGCCACTTTAGCTATATTGTGACTGAGCATTACAATACATTCCTACCCAGCTGCAACTAAACTAACAGGAGAGTGAGACGGATGATAATCAAGCTCAGACTGCACAAACCTGCACAGAGAGGAGGTCCAATCAGGCACATTAAGTGAAAACACCTGTGTGGGTTTAGCTGGAGTGTGTAGGAACTATCCGAGGCCTATTGAAAGACGCTGGGACACGATCTTGAGCTATGGGGTATGACACATGCGCAGTGTAACTGGAGCTGCGGCCGTGCGTTGCTATTGGCTCAATTCTGGCAAGTGCAGATCAGATTTTACTGTGCATGTGTACCCCAAAGATACCCTCCTTGGTATCGTAAGCCCTGTGAGTTTAGCTCAGAAGTAAAAAAGCTAACATTAGGCTATAAACGGACCACACCACGGTCGCATGAGCAGAGTATACTCAACGACGCTGTAAAGGCGGACGAGTCGGCGTTATGACGTTTAGTATTCTCATTTAGACACCTGTTAGCAGACACATAAAGGCTTCAAGATTCTTGAGTGGGGTATTTCTTACGATACGATACGATACAACTTTATTGTCAGTTTGCACTGAAATTCATTTTGCATCCATAGGCAGCTCAGTTTGAGAAAAAGTACACATGCAATAGACATACTGTTACCATGGACAGATAGACAAGTAAGACCCATCAGACAAAAAACAAAACACATCACAATTATTCATACATAACCCATTAAAAAATTACCATCTGTCCTCTGGATTTAAATCTCCTTAGCAGCACATTAATTATTATTTAGCAACAAGATGGACTGATGGACAAAAGCGTTCTTTAGCCTGATGCAGTTAAATGTAGGGACTCTGAATCGCCTCTTGATATTCCCCATTTAAAACACGTAAGGGATCAGAAGAGATGCTGTTGGCAAGTCTGAGCATACTCTTGTTGTGAGCTGCTTGAAAGGAGGGTGTCACAGGTTGGCCAATGATCTTCGCGTATTTTATATCGTAGAACAAAACGTTAAAATCTCTTAAGCTTGTGTTAACCACAGACCTTATTTCAGGCATCTAACTAAAAACCCATTGACTTCCGGACGAGGGAACCGAAAGGGTTAAACTCATTTCCGTGTTTTAGGACTCATTTATGCACCGCTCTATTTATGTGTAAACAAAACCACCGTTCACTCCACTCATGTTACAAAGTTATATCGCTGTTATTTTAAACAGTGTTTATTCAGTTACATCATTGTCAAACAGGTTTTTCTGCTTCTTTTTTGCTAACAAGTTCTCCACTTCAACTGCTTATTGCAGGTTTAAGGTCACAATACAATATATACAATAGTGCAAATGGGCTGGTAGCAACAAAAAAGTTATATAAATAATAAAAGAGACCACATCTTATAAAGTAACAAGTGTTCCCTTATGCACTCCTTCTGGCTCTGTCAGACTAAAGCTGCTTCATGTCAACACCTCAGTTGAAGCACACTGGCTCACTCCGAAATAATTCATCCATCCTTATCTAACTTCCTGTTTTTGAATCATGTATGCTCTTTCTGCACATGCTAACTTGATGTTTACAAGTAGCCTAATACAGTGATACTAGGAGTCCCAAATCATGGCAGACATCTGTATAATCTTCTCCTGTTTGCAATAGCTGCAGAGGTGTCTTGTGGAAAGCACAACAGCAAACATTTGTTTTCTTTGACACCAAGTTTGCTCATGGTGGAGTTATTTCTTATCACACGAAAAAATGTCATGTTTACTAACTTGAAAGCGTGTAAACAGAGCTCCATTTTGTGAACACTTTCCTGGGAACTGACATTCAGTTTATTCATTAGATGCCCATCGTCTTTCATTACAAATGTATGAAGAGTTATGTAGTGCAACATGAAGCTCAGTAATATTGCTTTTTTTCCTGGACATTATGCTAACACACACACACACACACACACACACACACACACACACACACACACACACACACACACACACACATCTACGTCATTACTTCCTGACAAAGACACTAAGTGATTTGACCCTTACCCACTCCACATGCAGCACAACGCTCATCAGCACTCCCAATCGTGGCTGCTAATATTCACCAGTATCGATCGAGGTGTCGGCGTTTGTGGAAGGTGTAATGTTTATCGATCGTGGTGCCGGGCTCTGGTTAAGGGTAAGGTCAATCTTTTCAATCACTCCTGAGGATTTCTTCCAGTCCTGTAGAAGAGCCCCCCCTTCAATCAATACCTCATTATTGTGCTTCTTCACGCAGCAGCTGTGCAGTGTCTGAGATCACGTGTGTGTTTTCTGAAAACCTGATTCGTAAGAAAATAAAAGCTGACGAATGCTATTTAAAGTGCCAGAATAACATAATATAAATTATCATCTTCATTTTACACTACATTATATATTTATGAAGAGCCTAAAATAAATATGCAAAGAAATTAGGGCTGTCAAAGTTAACGCAAATTCGTTTTAACGTAACTAATTTCTTTAAGGCAATAGCGCAACTTGCGATTTTTAGGTTATAGTTGGGTCAGTTTTAAAGCTAGAGTGATTCATATGAAATATACTTTTATCATATAGAATTATAAACCTAGGGAACCCATTGTTACCAACCATGTCATACTAGCTTGTCTCAAAGGAGGCTAAATAACACTTCAAACTTGCTAAATTTTGAAAAACTGGCATAGCCACACCCCCTTAACCTCTGACCTCAAGATATGTGAAGAAAATGGGTTCTATGGGTACCCACGAGTTTCCCCTTTACAGACATGCCCACTTTATGATAATCACATGCAGTTTTGGGCAAGTCATAGTCAAGTCAGCACACTGACACACTGACAGCTGTTGTTGCCTGTTGGGCTGCAGTTTGCCATGTTATGATTTGAGCATATTTTGTATGCTAAATGCAGTACCTGTGAGGGTTTCTGGACAATATTCATATTGTTTTGTGTTGTTGATTGATTTCCAATAATATATATATACATACATTTGCATAAAGCAAGCATATTTGTCCACTCCCTTGTTGATAAGTATTAAATACTTGACAAATCTCACTTTATTGTGGCCTTTATACATCTTTTCATGCGAAGGAGCTGGATTAATCCACGACAATAAAAGCTTTTTAATATTTCCCTTCCTTGTTGTCACTTGTTCTAAGATTTTGGAGTGCCTGGATTGCCTTCCTGTTCATTGGACCAGATGACCTGCAATAAAAAAATCAAACACAGGACATAAAAGCGCTTGCAACAGAAACAACTTAGCCAGTGTCACAATAAAAAAAAAATCAATCATTATGTATTTTAAGTATTCAAGTGACTGAAATAATGTAAAGACAACAAAAATGGCTTCCCCCAAAGGGTGTGTCTATTAGTCTGCTTTAATGGTTTATTTGTTGTTTTGTGTGCTCCGTATCGTCAGCATTGTTTATGAGGGCTCATAAAATTCAGTGTGTTTTTGCAGTTGTGGCATTGTTAGTACTTTTGCACAGACCATTTCCTTTCTTTCCCACTATGTCTTTAAGACTATCCTCTAAATCACAGACTGCCGGTTTATGTCCAGCTATGTTGGAGGAATGGCTTTTAGGGGGCCATGCACCAAATGTGCATTTGACTGCCCATCTTTGATACGTTCTTGTGTCTTTGTTTGAGAGGAATCTTAATATTCTTGATCTCTTAAGCTTGTGTTAACCACAGACCTTATTTCAGGCATCTAACTAAAAACATATTAAAAAAAAAACATTGACTTCCAGACGAGGGAACCGGAAATGCTAAAATACTAACTTATTTCCTGATTTTAGGACTCATTCTTGCACCACTCTATTCATGTGTAAACACCACTGTTCACTCATGTTACAAAGGTATACCACTGTTATTTTAAACAGTGTTTATTCAGTTACACCATTGTCAAACAAGTTTTTCTGCCTTTTTTTTCTAACAAGTTCTCCACTTCAACCGCTGCCCCCCAGTGGCCAAAAAAACAGTTATTGCAGGTTAAAGGTCACAATAGTTGTATATACATCACATTTGATTGTTTAATTTATAATAAAAAATTTAGATTAGATTGACTTTATTGTCCACTTCAGTAGACATTTGTCTTTGCCTTCTTCCAAATACAGCAGAGGTACTTACAATACACACAACACACTATTAAAAACATACAAATATACAGTATACAATATACAATAGTGCAAACGGGCTGGTAGCAACAAAAAAAGTTATAGAAATAATAAAAGAGAGCACGTCTTATAAAGTAACAAGCGTTCCCTGATGCACTCCTTCTGGCTCAGTCAGACTAAAGCTGCTTCATGTTAACACCTCAGTTGAAGCACACAGGAAACAGAATAAACCAGTTTATCAACTTGTCTGACTATTCAAGCTGAAGCTGCACGTCCTGTGTGTTAATGCTCTCCTGTAGGGCTGTTACTCTATTCTAAGGGGGCACATTGCCTGTTTTCTGAGATGTATTGTCTGGTGCTGTTGACATAGAGAAATGGCTAAAATGTCGAACAATAAGACCAGTGGTCCTTTTCAAGGACAACCTGCCTATAGAGCATACTATTAGCTTCTGTGTAGCATGTAATGGCTGGTGCTTTTCCTCTTCCGTCTTCTGCTCCTCCCCTACAGATGTGCTCAGTTACAGATAAATATAATTAACTGCCCCTTAATCTGTATCAACCGTTACTGACAGTAATACTGATGCACAGAGGAGAACAACAAGTCCACATGCCTTGTACAAGTGATAATAGGTTGTTAATAAGGAGTTTGAGACTGCTGGTTTGTCAGCGGGGTTTAATACTGGATTTGAAACAACAGGAGTAATTTCCTTTCTCGGGAGAAAAGATGCATCACCAGTAATTGCTCTAATGACGATGGAACTGATTTTTGTGGAAACATGAATGGTTACAACTTCAGAATTTGGCATGTGCCTTGTGTCAATATGATGACTCAACTTGAATTCCTCTGCGAGCAAGTTAAACAAAAAATGCATGATCCCTGCCAGCGCTCTCAGCGTTAAGTGAAGATGAAGAAAGGATCTTTTTTGTTAACCTGCCAAGACAAACTTTGAGTGCACGGGGCACATTTAAAAAATACACACACATAGGTCAAAGCGGGTAACCGCACAAAAGCATACATTGTGCTTTGTTCAAACACTTACTTGATTGAGAGTATAACTCTACGTGTCCTCCTGGTTGTGTGTGTCCACCTGGGTGTGGGCAGTATTCTGGCTGCTGACAGTAACAGTACACATAAACCTGGCTTGGCCCTGTTTGTGAAGCAGGTAAGCCTATGAATAATCTATATGGTTAAATACTTTGATCTTTATGTTTGATTATATTATGTTTGAATCCTAGTTTTGTATGCAACTTGCTGTGCATAACTTTCAATACTACTATCCCTTTAACATGCACACAAAATCAAACACCTATAACTCAGCGGTAAAGCTTGAATGTGATCAAATAGGACTCCCTGGGAAAAGAGATTATGGCATCTTCCTTAATGAATACAAAAGCAGCTGTTACAATTTATCCTCCATAGATAGAAAGATATTCTAATTGGCATGGTTCTTTAAGGGATCTGCACATGCATATCTGGCGGACTACTAAACCAAGCAGGAAGTGAGTAGTAGAAAAAATGTCAGTAAAACCCTACTAAGCTTTTTCTTTCATTTATTAGAAATGAGAGTGAGAAACAGTCATTTTAGTTCTCCAATTTATTTTATTCAGATTCATTTGATGTCATTTGCTACAACATTCATCAGCCATGTTGCTATGAAGGCTTTTACAAAATCAATCTGTATTGATTGAGAACAAATTTCAAGACTCTCTAAAGGGGATGAGGGACGGCTCTCCTTTTTAATAGACTCTCCTGGAGCTGGATGATGTGACTGAGGACTTGGTAATACCACCACCAGACATACCGCCATAACCACCAGACACACCACCATAACCACCAGACATGCTGCTGCCACCGTAGCCGAATCCACCGCTGGAGCTGCCGCTGGAGAATCCTGGAGTGGAAAAAAAACATGTAAGTGTTATGATTTATCCATCCATCTGTCAGTGTGGTCTGTTGGTTCAGGTATCACTTTTGATGATGATGTATAAAATCTGAAACTTACCACCAGAGGTCTGCTGCACGTGGATGGTTGCGCTTGCGCCTCCGCTGTTCAGTCTAGTGGTGGAATAATGACGAGTTAGTGTTTAATTCAGAGTTGAAGCTAATGCTGCAGCCATTAAACTACATTGAATATTCAAGTCTATCCCACCTGCTCTCCTCTCCTTCCAGCAGTTTCCTGTAGGTGGCGATTTCGATGTCCAGGGCCAGCTTGACGTTCATCAGCTCCTGGTATTCGCGCACCTGGCGGGCCATGTCCTGCTTGGCTCTCTGCAGAGCATCCTCCAGGTCCCTGATGCGGAGCTTGGCATCCTTCACTGCCAGCTCACCACGCTCCTCAGCCTCTGCGATCTGAGCCTCAAGGCCGGCCCTCTGTGGAAAATTATGTTGATGGTTTAATAACTGTAAATCATCTTAAACAATAAAGTGTGTTAATAATACAGAATCATCCATGAGAAGGTCTTGAAATATACAGTACCTGTCCCTTGACAGCCTCAATCTCATTCTGAAGACGGGCGATCATGCGGTTCAGCTCAGAAATCTCAGTCTTGGTTGCGCGAAGGTCGTCACCATACTGTCCAGCAGAGGACTGCATCTCCTCATACTATCATGAAAAATAAAACAAGGTGTATCAAGAACATGGTTGGGAGAGGTGTTGCAAGTGTATATAAAAGACAGGGTATAAACCTAAAGTTTTCTTTTCACTCACCTTCTGTTTGTACCAGGTCTCTGCTTCATTCTTGCTGCGGTTGGCAATGTCCTCATACTGAGCACGCACTTCAGCAACAATAGAATCCATATCCAGGGTACGGCTGTTGTCCATCTCCACGATGACGGAAGTGTCCTTGATCTGGCCTTGCAGCTCACGAAGCTCCTACAGAACCAATGGTTGTTGCACAACAGTTAACTCTTTGTCCTTTATAGCTGATTTACACAAGGAGTGGATGATCATCAGCTTTAAATCAAATGGTTATGAAATATTAGATATTATAGATACATACAGCCTCATAGACGGCCCTGAGGAAGTTGATCTCATCCTGAAGAGCATCAGCCCTGGCTTCCAGCTCCACCTTGTTCATGTAGGCAGCATCAACATCCTGGAAGGAAAATCATATAGGAACAGGAAGTGTTATAACTGGCCAGGTATCATTCCCCAGGATTAAAAAAACATTTAATGGCCATCTTGATGTATTCACACCTTCTTCAGGATCACAAACTCGTTCTCTGCAGCTGCACGTTTGTTGATTTCATCTTCATACCTGTTGGAACACAAGGCAACGCTTTAGTACATCTGCTCTATTTTGACGAAGGTATATGTTATAAATAATGACCATGTCATGCGAGCACTCACTTATTCTTGAAGTCCTCAACCAGGCCTTGCATGTTCCTCAGCTCTCCCTCCAGCTTGACCTTCTCATTGCCCAGCCCGTCGAGCTGTCTGCGCAGGTTGGCAATGTAGGCCTCGAACATGCCATCGATGTTGGAGCGGGTGGTGGTCTGGTCCTGCAGGAGACTCCATTTGGTCTCCAGCATCTTGTTCTGCTGCTCCAGGAAACGAACCTGTGGAGACACAAAACCAGGAAAGATTGTAAGATGTGGTTTAAAATTTTTTTTGAAAATCATTATTAATGGGAGCGATAAGGGCAAAAAGGGTGTGTCATTGTGGTATCAGATTTTGAAAGGCCAAGTGCTTTGTTTTGTGAGTTTTTGTCCAAGTGCCAACTTATAGTGTTAAGAGAGTGTCACTCTTCATAAAGGACAACTCCCATGCAAACATTAACACAGATGTGTGATTGTATGAAATACAAGGGAAAGTGGATTTACTGCTCTGCAATCGGCATTGTTGTCCTTAACAACCAGGTGATAGGTGCAATTTACAAATGCCAGACTTTGGACTCTGTGGGCATAGTGCAGATAGATCTCTCTCCAGGTAAGTCACTGTACTATAATCCCCACCACACCCATGTTTAGATAGTGGGCTGAGAGGCTTGGACAGGCTCAGACAGGCCAACTGGCCAACTGTTACTTTCAGGTAGATTTTGGATAGTTGCCAGTGTAAGATGGGGTCACAATCAGGGACAGACTTCGATATTTTTATATGCTTTCCTAATCCCAGAGGCTGTAACTCATTGAAGGATACAACATCACAGAGATAAGATTCACAGCTGCTTTGTCAGCTTTGCATCTAGTGAGCAATTTGTTGCTACTATATAGTACTATATGCTAAAGTTTAAACTTTTTGGTAATTTCTCGTCAATTACAGGTTTAAGCAGGAAAATAAAATGATTCACTTTTCATAGCTGCTAGAAGTTATTGTAGCCCAGGGAGAACATGCAGATCGCCCGTACAAAGATAATGAGGCCTACAGTAAATTGTTCATAAGACAGTCACACAGAAAGCACAGGAACATACTTTGTCGATGAAGGAGGCAAAGCGGTTGTTGAGGGTCTTGATCTGCTCCTTCTCCTGGGTGCGGACAACCTGGATGGATGGGTCAATTGCCAGGTTCAGAGGGGCCAGCAGGCTCTGGTTGGTTGTAACAGCTGTGATCGGTGGAGGGATGTAGCAGCCTGCTGGTTGGCTAGAAGTAAAGCCATAACTACCAGAACCACCCATAGAAGACATACCAGAACCACTCATTGAAGACATACCATAACCAAAACCAAGACCACCAGCTCCAGCTCCAGAACCAGCTCCAGAACCAACACCATAACTGCTTCTCTTTACAGAGTAGCTGTTAGTTGGAGCAAATGACCTCCTGGTGCTGCCACCAGAGCTTGAGACTGAGTATGCCTTCCTCATCTTGTTTGCAGTGGTAAAGGTTGTAGGTGGTAGGAGAACAGAAGTTGAGCAGTCTTCAAAAGGAGAGCCGAGTTCCTCTGAGTGTCTGACTGTACACTCTGCCGGCTTTTATGTCCGTGCCGAGCGAGGGGGAGGATCCCCTTCAGCCCCTTCAACCTGGACTCTAACTTTTTTTGTCCAGCCCCCTCAGGCTACACGCCTCTGACTCTGAATGACAGGAGTGGCCTGCAAAACAGGTAGGGAAGGAATGTTAGAAGATAAGCCGTGACACACCCTGCACCCGGACAGGCTGAAGGGAAAGAGTGAGAGATAAAATGGAATAGGAAAAAGAGAGAAATTAATATTGGAGGCTACTCGGGAGGGGATGTGGATGAGTAAAGGGCAAAAAGGTAAAAATGTATGAAAATGCCCTTATTAGAAAAATAAATAAATAAATATTACAATCTAAGCCAGCATTAGTACCTTTCAATTACCAAACAAATGCCTTATTTTGTGCAGTCAAATAGTTTCACAGTCAGCTTGAACTGTGGCTGTCATGGTAAACAGACAGGTACCAGCTGGCCAGAAGGGCTGCAGCTGCGGTGGTCGCCAAAGCAAAAACCTGGGTGTGGGAGGAGTTTGGGGAGACTATGGAGAAGGACTTTCGGTTGGCCTCAAGGAAGTTCTGGCAAACCAACGACTCAGAAAGGGAAAGCAGGGCTTGGCTCAGTCTGTGTTCAGCAGGGGAGGAGAACTATGGACCCGGACTGGGAACATTGTTGAGCGGTGGAAAGAGCACTATGAGGAACTCCTGAACCTGACCAACACGTTCTCTGTAGATGTTGAAGACTCGTGGGAAGACTTATTCATATCCCTAGCAGAGGCCGCTGTGGTAGTCAAAAAGCTCCTCGATGGCAAGGCGCCAGGGGTGGATGAGATTTGCCCTGAGATGCTGAAGGCTCTGGACATTGTTTGACTGTCTTGACATGCCTCTTCAGTGTCTCATGGAGGTTGGGGACAGTGTCAGTGGAGTGGCAGACCGGGGTGATGGTTCCTATTTTTAAAAAGGGGGACTGGACGGTGTACTCCAATTATCAGGGTATCACACTGCTCAGCCTCCCTGGGAAGGTTATTCCAGGGGGCTGGAAAGGAGGCTCCGAGGAGCAATTTGGATTTCATCCTAGCCATGGAACAGTGGACCAGCACTTTACCCTCGTGGGGAGTTTGCCCATCATGTCTACAAGTGTTTTGTGGACTTGAAAAAGGCTAACGACCATGTCCCACGGGGAGTCCTGGGGGGGTACTGCGGGAATATGGGGTTCCAGGGTCGTTGCTATGAGCCATCTGGTCCTTGTATAACCAAAGTGAGAGCTGTGTCTGTATACACGGCACAAAGTAAAATACGTTTCCAGTGGGTGTTGGCCTCCGCCAGGGTAGAGTGAGGTCACTGCCCCAAGCGAGGGAGTTCAACTATCTCGGGGTCTTGTTCATGATTGAGGGTAAAATGGAGCGGGAGATAGACAGGCGGTTCTGTGCAGCATCAGGAGTTAAGCGGGCATTGTACCGGATTGTTTTGGTGAAGGGGGAGCTGAGCCTGGAGGCGTAGGGTGGCTGGGCTCAGCCTTAGAGATAGGGTGAGGAGCTCAGACATCCGTAGTGAACTCGTAGTAGAGCCGCTGCTCATTCGCGTCAGAGGGGACCAGCTGAGGTGGCTCGGGCATCTGATCAGGATGCCTCCTGGATGCCTTCCTTTGGAGGTTTTGGAGGCCCCAGATAAGCGGTAGACGATGGATAGATGGATGGATGAATGAATGGATGGATGGATAGTTTGCAATTGGAGCAACATAAGACAATACTGACTGAATCAGTGATTTACATATTCCCTTTTTCAATGCAAATGATCAAGTTTTGATTATATGTATGCAACTTGCTGTGCATAACTTGCAATATACTATCCCTATAACATTTACACAAAAATAAACACCTATAACTCAGCGGTAAAGCTCGAAAGTGATCAAATGGGACTCCCTGGGAAAAGAGATCATGGCACCTTCCTCTATCTTCCATAGAGAGAAAGATGTTTTTTTCATAGACATAGTCAGATTTCCAAACTGTTTAGTATGGTAGCTATCTGTAGTACAGGATTGGGATGTTCCACATTGTATGGGAGAAAAAACACTATAATATAAGTAAGATGCCAGAATGAGAAATGAAAACACATATACACACATACTGTATACATTCCACTGCAGCCAATTGTTTAAGTCCCCTTTTTATACAAAAAAAAATGTAAACTTACTTAAAGGGGACAACTCACAAACTGTGAAAAGCCATGCAGATTTGGCTTCCCTTTCTGTGTCACTTGCAGGCTCATTAGAATATATCGCCCACAGCTTGAGAACTACCTTTGCAAAGGTGCACCATATTTTTTACACAAGCCAATCAGAGCTCTCAATTTTTGAGAGGGGGGCTTAAAGAGACAGGCGGTAATACAGCGTTTCAAACAGAGGGTGAAAGCAGGTATATTCAGAGAGACAGTATGAGAAAAATAATGTTTTTTTGCATATTAAAGCATGAAAACTTGTTATAGTAAAAAACCCGAACCTGGAAAGTATGAACCTGGAAATGAGTATAATACTGTATGTCTCCTTCAAACATTAAAAAACAAAAAAAACTGTAATTGCCATGGGTCTTTAAGGGATCTGTACATGCATATTTGGCAGACTGCTAAACCAAGCAGGAAGCCAGTAGTAGAAAAGTGGCAGTAAAACCCTCCAAAGCTTTTTCTTTAATTTATCACAATAATAATGAGTGAGAGGCAATCATTTTAGTTCTCAGATTTATTTATTTTTCTGATTCATTTGATCTCATTTGCTGCAGCAGTCATCAGCCATGTTGTTATGAAGGCTTTACAAAATAAATCTGGTTATAGTTTTAACTTGAAGGCAAGGAAATGTAAAACTAAACATGGAACCATTTGAAAGAGCACTAAAAAGTACAAGCCAGTAGCCAATCAAAGTTCAAAGAGAAACATTTAAAGTTGCACAAATTCAAAGTTTTCATATTTCTCTGATGATCAGATCTGGTAAATTAGCAGTTCATCAGAGCACTACAGTACAAAAACTATGTAAATTGACAACATTGAGTACAGGTTTTCAAATATTTTCCTTGCTTAGTTTTAACACTTCATCAAAACCTTTTTTCCTTGGACGTAAGTACAGAAAGAACTGACCTGGCCGTTGTGTGTTTAAGGCCATGTTTACCTTCAGAAACCCTTGTTGAATTATGTTATACAGAACAGTAAGAAAAGCTGCAGTGATCTTTGAAACGCAACTGGTAGCAGTGTAACACAATATATTCAGCTGTCTTGTTGAACATGCTCAAATTCAAGAGTTTCTGAAGGAGATGAGGGACGGCTCTCCTTTTTAATAGACTCTCCTGGAGCTGGATGATGTGACTGAGGACTTACTAATAATGCCACCAGACGAACCACCATAACCACCAGACACACCACCATAACCACCAGACATGCTGCTGCCACCGTAGCCGAATCCACCACTGGAGCTGCCGCTGGAGAATCCTGGAGTGGAAAAAAAACATGTAAGTGTTATCATTTATCCATCCATCAGTTAGTGTGGTCTGTTGGTTCAGGTATCACTTTTGATGATGATGTATAAAATCTGAAACTTACCACCAGAGGTCTGCTGCACGTGGATGGTTGCGCTTGCGCCTCCGCTGTTCAGTCTAGTGGTGGAATAATGAGGAGTTAGTGTTTAATTCAGAGTTGAAGCTAATGCTGCAGCCGTTAAACTACATTGAATATTCAAGTATATCCCACCTGCTCTCCTCTCCTTCCAGCAGTTTCCTGTAGGTGGCGATTTCGATGTCCAGGGCCAGCTTGACGTTCATCAGCTCCTGGTATTCGCGCACCTGGCGGGCCATGTCCTGCTTGGCTCTCTGCAGAGCATCCTCCAGGTCCCTGATGCGGAGCTTGGCATCCTTCACTGCCAGCTCACCACGCTCCTCAGCCTCTGTGATCTGAGCCTCAAGGCCGGCCCTCTGTGGAAAATTATGTTGATGGTTTAATAACTGTAAATCATCTTAAACAATAAAGTGTGTTAATAATACAGAATCATCCATGAGAAGGTCTTGAAATATACAGTACCTGTCCCTTGACAGCCTCAATCTCATTCTGAAGACGGGCGATCATGCGGTTCAGCTCAGAAATCTCAGTCTTGGTTGCGCGCAGGTCGTCACCATACTGTCCAGCAGAGGACTGCATCTCCTCATACTATTATAAAAATAAAACAAGGTGTATCAAGAACATGGTTGGGAGAGGTGTTGCAAGTGTATATAAAAGACACGGGCTAAATCTCAAGTTTTCTTTTCACTCACCTTCTGTGTGTACCAGGACTCTGCTTCATTCTTGCTGCGGTTGGCAATGTCCTCATACTGAGAACGCACTTCAGCAACAATAGAATCCATATCCAGGGTACGGCTGTTGTCCATCTCCACGACGACAGAGGTGTCCTTGATCTGGCCCTGCAGCTCACGGAGCTCCTACAGAACCAATGGTTGTTGCACAACAGTTAACTCTTTGTCCTTTATAGCTGATTTACACAAGGAGTTGATGATCATCAGCTTTAAATCAAATGGTTATGAAATATTAGATATTATAGATACATACAGCCTCATAGATGGCCCTGAGGAAGTTAATCTCATCCTGAAGAGCATCAGCCCTGGCTTCCAGCTCCACCTTGTTCATGTAGGCAGCATCAACGTCCTGGAAAGAAAATCATGTAGAAACAGGAAGTGTTATAACTGGCCACGTATCAAACTCCAGGATTAAAAAAACATTTAATGGCCATCTTGATGTATTCACACCTTCTTCAGGATCACAAAGTCGTTCTCTGCAACTGCACGTCTGTTGATTTCATCTTCATACCTGTTGGAACACAAGGCAACGCTTTAGTACATCTGCTCCAATTTGAAGGTATGTTATAAATAGTGACCATGTCATGCAAGCACTCACTTCCTCCTGAAGTCCTCAACCAGGCCTTGCATGTTCCTCAGCTCTCCCTCCAGCTTGACCTTCTCATTGCCCATCCCGTCGAGCTGTCTGCGCAGGTTGGCAATGTAGGCCTCGAACATACTATCGATGTTGGAGCGAGTGGTGGTTTGGTCCTGCAGGAGGCTCCATTTGGTCTCCAGCATCTTGTTCTGCTGCTCCAGGAAACGGACCTGTGGAGACACAAAACCAGTTTTAGCTTTGTAGTCCAGGGAGAATGTAGCCCAGGGAGAGCATACAGGTCATCCGTACAAAGATAATGAGGCCTACAGTAAATTGTACATAAGACAGTCACACAGAAAGCACAGGAACATACCTTGTCGATGAAGGAGGCGAAGCGGTTGTTGAGGGTCTTGATCTGCTCCTTCTCCTGGGTGCGGACAACCTGGATGGTTGGGTCAATTGCCAGGTTCAGAGGGGCCAGCAGGCTCTGGTTGGTTGTAACAGCTGTGATTTGTGGAGCGATGAAGTTGCCGCCTGCTTGGCTAGAGCCAAAGCCATAACCACCACCACCACCACCACCCATTCCCATTCCCATACCACCACCCATTGAAGACATACCAGAACCACCAGAAAACATGCCAAAAGCAGCTCCAGATCCAGCACCAGCACCAGCTCCAGCACCATAACTGCTTCTCTTTACAGAGTAGCTGTTAGTTGGTGCAAATGACCTCCTGGTGCTGCCACCAGAGCTTGAGACTGAGTATGCCTTCCTCATCATGTTTGCAGTGGTTAAGGTTGTCAATTCTCTGAGAAGAGGAGAACAGAAGATGAGCAGTCGTCAAAGGAGAGCCGAGTTCCTCTGAGTGTCTGACTGAAGACTCTGCCGGCTTTTATGTCTGTGCCAAGCAAAGGGGAGGACCCTCTTCCGCCACCTCAACCTGGACTCTCATTTTTGCGACCCAGCCTCCCCTCCACCTCTGAATGACAGGAGTAGCCTGTAAAACAGGTAGGGAAGGAATGTCAGAAGATATGCAGTGGCACACCCTGCACCCAGAAAGGCTGGAGGGGAAGATAGCAAGAGATGAACAGGTGGACCGAAAATGTGATTATGTAAGGAAAAAGAGCATCTTGAAGTGTGTAACCCCTGTAGCCTGCTTAGTGGTCAAGTGAAATGAACATTAGAGGCTACTCAGGAGGTGTTGCAAATGAGTAAAGGGCAAAAACTTAAAAATGTATGGAAATCCCCTTTTTAGAAAAAATAAATATATAAATATTATAACCTAAGCCAGCATTAGTACCTTTCAATAGCCAAGCAAATACCCTATTTAGTGCACTCAAATAGTTTCACAGTAGGCTTGAACATAAACCATGTTAGAACATACTGTATAATTCATATGAAGCAGTCAAGGCTCAGCTCTCCTTTGGTATGTTCAAGTTTCCTCAGTTTTAGTTCTGGATGCACTTAATGATAAGAAAAACAAAATTAACTTGGGGTTTTTCATCTTGTCATGAACCATGCCTTACACACCTCACATTTTATAATAAATGTAACATTTAGGTGAATATGTTTTTCATAATTTCTCCCTATGCACAAATGTTTTTAACACTGGTGGAACATAACCAGAACAGTCAGGGTGCAGCATATATTTTAACACCCTTCTGTAATAGTCTCAATTCACAGCAAAATTAAAAGAAATGATCTACAATTTACATTCCCCTTTTTCATTCAGTGTAAAGAGTGCAGAAAATTGTGTTTTAATATCTAACAGCAGTAATATACAACAGGCGTAGTTCGCAAATTTCAGCATGAAAAGATACTCTCTGCCTGCAGTACCACATGTTGGCTGTCCCACGCCGACTACAGTAATTAATTACGCTAGTTTGGCTTAGCTGGAATTTTAATCGTTAAGATAGCAAAATGAGTAATTAACCCATGGCACAAAAGTCCCTGGATCACCTCGGTTACTGTTTTTGTTTGTTGTCCTCAATACTGCTTGTTTTCACATGCAAATGTATCAACTTCTAATATGTTTTTTGAAGTTACCAAACATATGACCTGTGGGGAAAAGTCACCAAGTACTTTTACTCAACTAGTATTTCCATGTTACACATTGTAACACTGTACTCTTCCATATATTACAAAGAAAGGAGGGCATGACGTTGTGAGTCCAGGAATAACCTTGTGGCCCATTCGCCATTTTCTGCACTATCCAGATATGCCGGAGATGATGCAACTTCTTCCATGCTTATATGGTTCAGAAAGTCCTGTAGCCATTTATTTAAGTTGAAACAATTGGCCTTTCAAATTTTTCAGTTCATAAGAATTATGCATTTTGTGGCAAGGCATGCTAAAACAAAACAATTTTGTGCAGATGTACAATTGATGCCATTGAGCTGGATGCCCAGCAAGTATGTAGCTGCGCTGGACATAGAACTACGTCCATGTTCAAGATCTTTGAGAGTGTATCTGTAACTACATCCCAGAAGACCTTAACTTTTTCCGTGATAATAATTTATGACTGCAAATAAGAGAGAGAGGAGTATTCATTTATATTGAATTTTGTTATCAACAAAAAGTTGGTATAGCCCTGTCCACAGTTATGGAGGTCACATGTAGGCTGCATTTTGGGACCACTGTTGTTTTTCATTTATATTAATGATATGCCGGTAGCAGTGACATCTAAAATCATGCTGTACGCAGATGACTCTACCTTATTAGTATCCAATAAAGATACCAAAGTAGTACAGGGAACAATTAACTGTCCCTGGTAAGGAACTGGCTGATTGACAACAAACAATTGGGAAAGACAGAGTCCATTTTATTTGGTACTAAACACAAACTTAAGAAAAGTGATACAATTAAGGTACAGTGTTAAAGAAATATAATTGAATTCAAAACCAATGCCAAATATCTTGGAGTCTCTATTTATCTACTATCTATAGTAATCTATTTCTGGAGAGGAAATTGCAGCTACAACCTTGTCTAAAATTACAAAAAGCTTAAGTTTTTATAACATTACACTCGTTTTTTTTAACTTTAAGGTGAAGAAACTTTTAGTTGCCTCATCAATCCAGTGACACTTCGACTATGACTGCGCCGCATGGTATAATGGACTTTCCCAAAAGCTTAAAAACAAATTGCGGGTAGCCTAAAATAAGGTTATCAGATACGTGTTCAATGCTCCTCCTAGGACTCATATTGAGCCAGTAGATATGAAGCAAGTTGGATTATTACCTGTTGAAGATTGAGTTAAATAACTGAAACTTCATCATACTGTATGTTTGATATTATTCACAGAAGGGCCCCAGAATATATGAACTGTCCAATTGACATGGATGGAAGCCGGAATAATTTCAACACAAAAACAAGCATAATGTCATACAGTGTTCCTTGTGTTAAAAGTAGAATAGCGAGAAGCTCTTTTTTCTATACTGGGATCTTCTTATGGAACAACCTGCCTCGGCATATTAAACACACCCAAACCAAGGCAATTTTTAAAGCAAAAGTTAGGCGGATCTGTGGGGAATGTTGATGGTTCACTTTTAAGGCAGGGAGTTTGAATCATGGGCGTGGAGCTGCAAGCGGGAATAGTAGCTTTATGTTGAAATATGTTTGTTTCCATCGATTTTTATGTTTTCATTGAGTTTGTCGTTTCCATCGAGGACAACTTTGGATGCTTTCAAGTGCTGTCCTCTGAGATTTTTTCAGTCATGATACTCTTTTGAATTGTGATGCTTTTAAATTCCTAATAAAATAAATAACAAATAATTTCTGAAAATGTAATTATGGCGTTGTCCTTCACAATTTCACTTATCGATGTATTTTATGTCCTTGTATTGGAATGTTGATCAACGGGACATTATTGGACTTGTTTTGATGTAAGAGCATATGCATGCATGTGTCCCTGTAGTAACACTATGTGCTAAAAAGAAACACATTCCTAAAATAATTGAACACAGTAACCCTCCCCCTCCCTCCTTGCACTGGTTTGTCTTGTCTGTGCAAAACCTATGTCCTTGTTTTGTCATACTCATGCCTTGTACAAGTAATAATAGGTTGGAGTTTGAGACTGCTTTTTTGTCACTGAGGATTAAAGCTGGATTTGTAACAACAGGAGTAATTTTTCCTTTCTCTGGGAGAAAAGATGCGTCACCCGTAATTGCTCTAATGATGATGTAACTGCTTTTGTGGAAACATGAATGGTTACAACTTCAGAACTTGGCATGTGCCTTGCAGCAATATTATGACTCAACTTTAATTCCTCTGGGACCAAATTCAAAAATTAAATGCATGATCACTGCCAGCGCTCTCAGCCTTAGGTGAAGATGAAGAAAGGATCTTTTTTCTTACCCTATTAACTGCCAATACAAACATTGTGTGCACAGGGCACATTTAAAAATAGACACACGTGATACAGGTCTAAGCACAAAAGCATACATTCTGCTTAGGCCTAGGCCTATGAATTATCTTTATGGTTAAATACTTTGATCCTGTTTGGTAGTCACATGAAGTTGCTGTCAGTTTGTAAGTGGTGAAGTTTGTATGGCGTGAGCCAATGTCCCTCCCTCTTCCCAGTCACTCTCTGTGTGAGCCATGTGATTACAGATCCAAGAATTCCCTGCCGATGCTGACACTCTTATTTCACCAAATACTACACACTTTCAGCCAACGCAGAACGTGGCTGTAGGGTTGCAAAAGCCTCATTCACCATTTCCCTGCCATCATGCTTACTCCTCTTGTGTTCCCCTTCCACGGGTGTCCTGTGCTCATAAACTATAGTACGTTCAGTACATAGGGGATAAAAAATGTCCTATCTCTCCATGGCGGTTCTGGGTGTTTAAAGTATCTTCATTGCCCATCTCTGAGTCTGCTTTTGGGTCCCTCCTGCTTGTCCTGCTCTTCAAACTGTGATGGAACAAAGCAACCAACAGACTAATTTGAAGATGAACTGTTTGATTTGTCTTATTCTCTCATGTGCCTGTATGGGAACTGGAAAAGAGCATCTAGTTGGGGGTACAAAGAGGCTGCACTGAAGATGTCTCGTCGGGAAACTGAGGAGTTCATTACCTGGCTGGCTTCAGGACTTTAGAAACACCCCTGATTCCGAGCCTGACTCCCAGTTGGCTAGCCACAAGTGAAACTATAGGCTTGATTTGATTAGATTTGATTTTAGTTAGGAATTTAAAAGTATCACAACACAAAAGACTATCATGACACAAAACATTTCCCAGAGGATTGCAAATAAAAGCCTTACTAAAAAAACTTATTTCCATAGTGGTTGTTACGGCTGTATGTGTTCCCCATGCTGTTTTCCCTTTTCCCTCTCAAGTAGCTCTGCCCAGGTGTGCTGCATTGCTCAACAAGGTGCACCGTCTAGTCCCCCTTGCAACTCCACACCCATGATTCAAACTCCCTGCCTTAAAAGTGAACCATCAACATTCCCCACAGATCCGCCCTTAACTTTTGAAAAATTGCCATTGTTTGGCTTTGTTTAATATGCAATCTGTATCAAATCCACCTCTGAGGTGGGATCCCACATTTTGGCATCAAATTGATCCATTTCCACCTTAAATTTTGAAATATTTGCATATAAAATGCAGCATTTTGTCCGGATTAAAGATAGGATTGGATTACCAAATTTGAATCCTTCAGGATCAGAAATCTTTGGATCTGCTTTGATATACCCAATTTTCAGATCAGATCAGAATTGAATCCAGTCCAACCAGTATAATCGTGTGAGATCATTTTGAAATTCCGATGATCAAGAATATTAAGATTCCTTTCAAACAAAGACACAAAAAGGAACAAAACAACAGGCAGTCAGTTGGACATTTGGTGCTTGGCCCCCTAAAAGCCATTTCTTCAACATAGTGTAGCTGGATGTAAACCTACAGTCTGTGATTTAGAGGATAATCTGAAAGACATAGTGCAAAGGAAAGGAAAGGGTCTGTGCAAAAAAAGCCAGCAATGCCACAATTGCAAAAACACATATAGTGAATTTTACGAGCCCTCATAAACAATGTTTTGATATGTATGATATCATGGTCCAGCTTTGCCTCTCCCTCATTCCTAGTGTGTTCTGTTGTTTCCCCCTTCCTCGTGTTTCTTGTTTGTGCTCTCTCTGTCTGTGTGTGTTCGTCTGGGCGTGGCACTCATCTGACTCCTGCTGACAATCAACCTGCACACCTGAGACCAATCCATTCATCAAGCTCCTGCAGTATATCTACCAGTCTTCGCCACATCGTTCAGCTCACCAACGTGGTAGCTACAAACGCCTCGGCCTAACTAACCAACCTCTAGTCAACTTTTTCCTTACCCAAATCCTGTTTAACTGTTTTTCTACCTGTGCCTCAGGTTCATTCCCTGCCTGAGATCCATACCTGCCTGCCTCGCCCAACGCCTTGTCAGCTCTTTCAGCCTGCCCCGCTCCACCGCATCCCCGGATCAACTCACCGTTCCTATCTCAAATAATGCTGACTGTGAACTTTTGCAACCCTCTGTCCGAGTTCTGCTTTTGGGTTCGAAATCCACCCAGCAATAAACATATGAAGTGTCTAGCATACAACAAATAAACCATTAAATCAGACAAATAGACATAGACAGAAGCCATTTTGTGCATTTATTTCTTAACATTAATTTCAGTCACTTGCATACTGAAAATACATAGTCACTGATTTCCTTATTGTGCTAACACTGGCTGAATTGTTTCTGTTAAAAGCACTTTTACGTATTGTGTTTGATTTTTTCAGGTTATGTTTTGGTAATCTAATGAATCTATGCAGATGATTTGGTAAGATTTTCTGCCTGCAGTGCTGGTCTTCAACATCTGTTAAATATACTGTATTCTCCCAAATATGCTACTGATTTTGATATCAGATTTAATGCTGACAAGAGTAAAGTGATCATAATTTGACACAAAGACTGGAGAAAAATACTGTTTCACAAAATAACAAAAGAGCCAAAAATTCATTTACATGCTGTATATTTCAAAACTGAATAAAATGTGAGGAATAGTCAGAAGGTCTCAAGTGTGAGGTTGAAAGTGAAGAGGGTGTGGCTGAGTATGAGCATGGTGAATTGCATAGGCATAGTTGTTTTGTAACTTGTTAAAAAGCCATTGTCCCTACTGTCCCCTTGTCCAAACTGACCCACTCTCCCTTTAGTATCAAAAGTAAAAATAGCCTACTCATTACCCAGAATGGATTCTTACAGTTGGCTTATTATAATTATTATATTCCTGGATTATTATGTATGTGTTAACATGGAAGCATTTTAATGTTGTAGCAGGTTATGTTGTAGCCAACTTGAACTTCTTCATATAGCCTATTATTAGGTTAATAGCCCGATTTATCTGTCTGTCTTGAAGAGTACTGAAAAGTAACTAATAGCTGCTGCCAAATAAATGTAATTTCAAACAGAATATTTCCCTCCGAAATGTAATGGAGGAAGAGTACAATGTGTGTTTTCCATTTAGATTTTATTAGATTTAATAGATAGACATAACAAAAAAGACTTATGACAATACAAGGCCAAAGGTATCGCACAGACAAGACAAACCAGTAGAAGGAGGGAGGGGGAGGGTTGCAGTGTTAAATTATTTTAGGAATGTTTCTATTTAACACATGTGTGACCCTGTAGGGATGAATACATGCCTTGCTCGTGCACATACATATACTTTTTTTAATTTACTTTTCAGACATGATCCCAGTGATGAGACCAATAATGTCCCGTTGATCAAGACACCAATGCATCAGATGGGTCAAATTGTGAAGGACAATGCCATAATGCCATTTTCAGTAATGATAACAACATTCAATCTAAATGAATCCTCCTTTCTCTCTTATTTGCAGTTAAAAGTTATTATCACAACAATAATCTGAAAATACCTATATAGGTTGCCATGAACATCTAGATAACAACTTTAAAACTTGCAAATGAGAGGGGAATGCTTTCAGACATATATAAACGTGTTTCTCCTTTCCTCCTCTAACAGCAATATTGAGACATAGAAAAGACTTGCATTTATTGCCAAATAAAAAGGACCCTCACTTTTCCAATGGTTGCCAATCAGACAGTTTCTTACCAGAGACAGTTCTCTACTAAGTGTTTACTGTATTACTCTCGTATCTTTAGTGGATACTAATAAGGTATAGTCATCTGCATAAAGCATCATTTTAGATGTCACTGCTACTGGCATATCATTAATAGAAATTAAAAACAACAGTGGTCCCAAAATGGAGCCTATATGTGACCTCCATAACTGTGGACAGGGCTATACCAACTTTTTGGTGATACCAAAATTCAATCAAAATGAATACTCCTTTCTCTCTTATTTAAAAGTTATCATCACGAAAAAAATCTGAAAATGTACCTACTGTATATAAATTGCCTAGACCATCTGTCCACCATAACAGCCTAAAAACTTGCAAATGAGAGGGGAATGCTTTCAGACAAATATAAACTTATTCTCCTTTCCTCCTCCAATAGCAATATTGAGAGACAGAAAAGATTCACTCACCTCACTTCAGTGGGACAGGATTTGGAGCATAAGTCAGCATCACTGTCCAAATGTTTAAGACTTAGACTTAAAAAGATGGATCAAACCCTCACAGACTTACGCCAGGATTGTTGCACCTTTGTGCACTCTCTATGGTTAGGTCTAGCTGTTAAGGTCTTCTGAGATGTAGTTACAGATACACTCTCAAAGATCTTGAACATGGACGTAGTTATATGTCCAGCGCAGCCACATACTTGCTGGGCATCAAACTCAATGGCATCAATTGTCCATCTGCACAAATAATTGTAGTTTTAGCATGCTTTGCCACAAAATGCATAATTCTTATGAACTGGAAATTTAGAAATGTCTATTGTTTTAACTTAAATAAATGGCTGCAGGACTTTCTGAAACATATCAGCATGGAAGACGCTATATCATCCCTGTGATCTCTGCATAGTGGAGAAAATGGCGAATGGGCCACAAGGTCATTCCTGGACTCACAACATCATGCCCTCCTCTCTTTGTAATATATGGAAAAGTACAGTGTAACAATGTGTAACAGGTATCTTTTCCCCACTGGTCATATGTTTGGTAAAAAAATATATGAAGTTGATAAATTTGCATGTGTAACCCAGCAGTATTGAGGACAACAGTGACCGAGACGACCCAGGGATCTTTGTGCCGTCGGTTAATTACTCATTTTGCTACGTCTTAACGATTAAATTTCCAGCTAAGCCAAACTAGAGTAATTAATTACTGTAGTCGGCGTGTGACAGCCGACATGTGGTACTGCAGGGAGAGAGCATCTTTTCATGCTGAAATATGTGAGCTACACCTGTTAAATTGCACTGCTGTTAGATATGAAAACACTAGAATTTGAAATGAATAAAAAAGGGAATGTAAATTGTATCTTAATTCTTTTAATTTTGCTGCTAATTGAGCAGGCTACTCTACGACTATTGCAGAAGGGTGTTCTCTATGCACTGCACCCTGGCTGGTTATGTACCACCAGTGTTACAAACATTTGTGCACAGGGAGAGAATACAAAAAATATATGCACCTAAATGTTACATTTATTATAAAAATGTGAGGTGTGTAAGACATGGTTTACATGGTGAACATACCAAAGGAGAACTGAGCATTGACTGCTTCATATGGATTATACAGTATATTCTAATATGGTTTATGTTCAAGCCTACTATGAAACTATTTGAGTGCACTCAAAAAGGCATTTGTTTGGCTATTGAAAGGTACTAATGCTGGCTTAGATTGTAATATTAATTGATTGATTTATTTGTATTCTCTATTTTTATTTTTGAAAAGGAGATTTCCATACATGTTTACTTTTTGTCCCTTTTGAAATTAATTTCACTGCCCTGTGACCACTACAGGGGTTACACACTTGAATAGGCTCTTTTTCCATGCATAGTCACATTTTCGCTCGACTTGTTCATCTCTTGCTATCTTCCCCTTCAGCATGTCCGAGTGCAGAGTGTGTCACAGCATATCTTCTGACATTCCCTCCCTACCTGTTTTGCAGGCCATTCCTGACATTCAGAGCCAGAGGCGTGTAGCCTGAGGAGGCTGGACAGCAAAAATGAGTCCAGGTTGAGGTGGCTGAAGAGGGTCCTCCCCTTTGCTTGGCACAGACATAAAAGCCAGCAGAGTCTTCAGTCAGACACTCAGAGGAACTCGGCTCTCCTTTGACGACTGCTCATCTTCTGTTCTCCTCTTCTCAGAGAATTGACAAACTTAACCACTGCAAACATGAGGAAGGCATACTCAGTCTCAAGCTCTGGTGGCAGCACCAGGAGGTCATTTGCACCAACTAACAGCTACTCTGTAAAGAGAAGCAGTTATGGTGCTGGAGCTGGTGCTGGTGCTGGATCTGGAGCTGCTTTTGGCATGTTTTCTGGTGGTTCTGGTATGTCTTCAATGGGTGGTGGTATGGGAATGGGAATGGGTGGTGGTGGTGGTTATGGCTTTGGTTCTAGCCAAGCAGGCGGCAACTTCATCGCTCCACAAATCACAGCTGTTACAGTCAACAAGAGCCTGCTGGCCCCTCTGAACCTGGCAATTGACCCAGACATCCAGGTTGTCCGCACCCATGAGAAGGAGCAGATCAAGACCCTCAACAACCGCTTCGTCTCCTTCATCGACAAGGTATGTTCCTGTGCATTCTGTGTGACTGACTTATGTACAATTTACTGTAGGCTTCAATATCTTAGTACAGGGGATCTGCATGCCCTCCCTGGGCTACATTCTCCCTGGACTACAAAGCTAAAACTGGTTTTGTGTCTCCAAAGGTCCGTTTCCTAGAGCAGCAGAACAAGATGCTGGAGACCAAATGGAGCCTCATGCAGGACCAGATCACCACTCGCTCCAACATCGATGGCATGTTCGAGGCTTACATTGCCAACCTGCGCAGACAGCTCGACGGGATGGGCAATGAGAAGGTCAAGCTGGAAGGAGAGCTGAGGAACATGCAGGGTCTGGTTGAGGACTTCAGGAGGAAGTGAGTGCTTGCATGACATGGTCATTATTTATAACATATACCTTGTTCAAAATGGAGCAGATGTACTAAAGCGTTGCCTTGTGTTCCAACAGGTATGAAGATGAAATCAACAAACGTGCAGTTGCAGAGAACGACTTTGTGATCCTGAAGAAGGTGTGAATACATCAAGATGGCCATTAAATGTTTTTGTCAATCTTGGGGTTTATTACAATGTGGCCAGTTATAACACTTCCTGTTTCTACATGGTTTTCTTTCCAGGACGTTGATGCTGCCTACATGAACAAGGTGGAGCTGGAATCCAGGGCTGATGCTCTTCAGGATGAGATCAACTTCCTCAGGGCCGTCTATGAGGCTGTATGTATCTATAATATCTAATATTTCATAACCATTTGATTTAAAGCTGATGATCATCCACTCCTTGTGTAAATCAGCTATAAAGGACAAAGAGTTAACTGTTGTGCAACAACCATTGGTTCTGTAGGAGCTTCGTGAGCTGCAGGGCCAGATCAAGGACACCTCCGTCGTCGTGGAGATGGACAACAGCCGTAACCTGGACATGGATTCTATTGTGGCTGAAGTGCGTTCTCAGTATGAGGACATTGCCAACCGCAGCAAGAATGAAGCAGAGTCCTGGTACACACAGAAGGTGAGTGAAAAGAAAACTTGAGATTTATCCCGTGTCTTTTATATCCACTTGCAACACCTCTCCCAACCATGTTGTTGATACACCTTGTTTTATTTTCATAATAGTATGAGGAGATGCAGTCCTCTGCTGGACAGTATGGTGACGACCTGCGCACAACCAAGACTGAGATTTCTGAGCTGAACCGCATGATCGCCCGTCTTCAGAATGAGATTGAGTCTGTCAAGGGACAGGTACTGTATATTTCAAGACCTTTTCATGGATGATTCCATATTCAACACTTCATTGTTTAAGAGGATTTGCAGTTATTAAACCATCAACATAATTTTCCACAGAGGGCCAACCTTGAGGCTCAGATCGCAGAGGCTGAGGAGCGTGGTGAGCTGGCAGTGAAGGATGCCAAGCTCCGCATCAGGGACCTGGAGGATGCTCTGCAGAGAGCCAAGCAGGACATGGCCCGCCAGGTGCGCGAATACCAGGAGCTGATGAACGTCAAGCTGGCCCTGGACATCGAAATCGCCACCTACAGGAAACTGCTGGAAGGAGAGGAGAGCAGGTGGGATAGACTTGAATATTCAATGTAGTTTAACGGCTGCAGCATTAGCTTCAACTCTGAATTAAACACTAACTCCTCATTATTCCACCACTAGACTGAATAGCGGAGGCGCAAGCGCAACCATCCACGTGCAGCAGACCTCTGGTGGTAAGTTTCAGATTTTATACATCATCATCAAAAGTGATACCTGAACCAACAGACCACACTGACAGATGGATGGATAAATGACAACACTTGCATGTTTTTTTTCTGCTCCAGGATTCTCCAGCGGCAGCTCCAGCGGTGGATTCGGCTACGGTGGCAGCAGCTCGTCTGGTGGTTATGGTGGTGTGTCTGGTGGTTATGGTGGCATTATTACCAAGTCAGTCACATCATCCAGCTCCAGGAGAGTCAATTAAAAAGGAGAGCCGTCCCTCATCCCCTTCAGAAACTCTTGAATTTGATCTCAGTCTGAACCCATTAATGGTGCTATGCAATACTGTTAAGCATGTTCAACAAGACAGCTGAATATATTGTGTTACACTGCCACCAGTTCTGTTTCAAAGATCACTGGCAGCTTTTCTTACTGTTCTGTATAACATAATTCAACAAGGGTTTCTGAAGGTAAACATGGCAACAAAACACAAGGGTTTTGATGAAGTGTTAAAACTAAGCAAGGAAAATATTTGAAAACCTGTACTCAATGTTGTCAATTTACATAGTTTTTGTACTGTAGTGCTCTGATGAACTGCTAATTTACCAGATCTGATCATCAGAGAAATATGAAAACTTTGAATTTGTGCAACTTTAAATGTTTCTCTTTGAACTTTGATTGGCTACTGGCTTGTACTTTTTAGTGCTCTTTCAAATGTTTCCATGTTTACTTTTTGCATTTCCTTGCCTTCAAGATACAACTATAACCAGATTTATTTTGTAAAAGACTTCATAGCAACATGACTGATGAATGTTGCAGCAAATGACATCAAATGAATACAAAAATAAATAAATCTGAGAACCAAAATGATTGCCTCTCACTTTCATTATTGTTGTGTTAAATGAAAGAAAAAGGAGGGTTTTATTGCCACTTTTCTACTACTCACTTCCTGCTTGGTTTAGCAGTCTGCCAGATATGCATGTACAAACCATTGAAAGACCCACGGCAATTACATTTTAGTGTTTAAAGGGGACATATCACGCTCATTTCCAGGTTCACACTTGTATTTTGGGTTTCTGCTAGAACATGTTTACATGCTTTAATCTTCAAAAAACACATTATTTTTCCCATACTGTCTGTCTGCATATACCTGTATTCACCCTCTGTCTGAAGCGCTCCGTTTTAGCGCCTGTCTCTTTAAGCCCCCCTCCTAAAAAAGCCCAGTCTGCTCTGATTGGCTTGTGAGAAAAATAAGGTGCTCAGTGGTGGTATGTAACCAAGTTCATTTACTCAAGTACTCTATTTAAATACAATTTTCAGTTGCTTGTACTTTACTTGAGTATTTCCATTTCATGTTACTTTATACTTCTACTCCACTACATTTGTTTGGCAGCTTTAGTTACTAGTTACTTAGCAGATTAAATTTATCAATACAAAATATAAAGCATAATCAACAAATAAATTATGATGTATATTATGGATAAAGGTACCCAGTTTTATATAAAGTAGTTAAAATCAGTCCCACCAGATTTTGAATGCAGGACTTTTACTTGTAACAGAGTATTTACTTTTAGTTACTTTTACTCAAGTCAACGATCTGAGTGAAGGAGCACCTTTGCAAAGGTAGTTCTCAAGCTGTGGATGATATATTCTAATGAGCCTGCATGTGACTTTGAAAGGGGAGCCAGATCTGAGTGGCTTGTTGAATCACATGTTTCCTGATCTAGACAGCCCACAAATAATGACTGGGTCTGGTCACTTCCTTGCTTCCTGTCCCCAGCGTCTGTTAAAATAGCAGGCTCGTCAGGAGAGGGAAGGACCCTAACGAGCCATGGCGCCTTACCTTTGTCTCCCCGCCATCAAACCCAGCTGCATGTTTCCCTCATTTGGAAAGGTCAGTCCACTGGACTTCTCGCTTTAATTGACTCTAGTGCTGGTTCAGCAGCTGGGTCTTTCCACTGAACGTCTGGACCGGCCCTTAGAAGCTAATGCTCTGGATTGGTGGCTTTTAGCCAGAGTCACACCGAGGACTCAACCAGGGTTGAACCAGGGTTGGTTGTGTGTATGAAAGGGTTAACCCGTGTTGATCAACTCGCCTTTGCGAGCCAGTTCAAGAGGTGGGTCAGATCAGGGTTGATTTCGATGTGAATTGCACGGACCAGGGTTGCTAACAAACGGGGCGGGACAAACCTATTCGGTTGCAAAAGAGGGCGCACAGTCCGTGAGTTAACTGCCAAAGGTCGCCGTGGCTCATAAACAAATTGTGGGACGGCAGCAGGAATGTTTTCAGACACACCGGAGGAGAACGACGGACGAGAACAACACGGATATGTGGCAAGACTTTGGTCTGGTGTGAACAGATCGCAAAAACCTGACGTACATCCAGACTGCTAAGTGCCTCAACGCCCATCAAACCAGGTGGGCAGTCTTCTTTGGCATTTCTTTTTCTTTAAATTCATGTTCACATACAGGTCCCAAACCACTTGATCCAGGTAACGGCCTTCCGGGTCACCTGTTTGTCCCAGATTCTGTAAAATCTTGTGTACTGCAATGGGCTCATTCCTCTAACCTGACCTGCCACCCTGGTATTAACCGCACCTTGGCCTTTCTCTGTAGACGGTTCTAGTGGCCGTTCATGGAGATGGACACTAAGTCTTTTGTCTCTACCTGCCCTGTCTGTGCCCAAAATATCACTTCCACCCAGCCCAGTTCCAGTCTGCTCCACCCTCTGCCTATTCCCTGCCTCCCCTGGTCACACCTGGCTCTCGACTTTGTCTCTGGTTTGCCTGCTTCTGGTGGCATGACAGTCATCCTCACTGTGGTGGACTGTTTCAGTAAGTTTGCCCAACGGCCAAGCTGAAAGAGCTAATCAAAAGCTTGAATCCACCCTTCGCTGCCTGGTGTCCACCAACCCTGCCACCTGGGCCTCCCAACTCCCCTGAGTGGAGTATGCTGTTGAGAGCCTCAGGCCAATACCAATGACAGGCCAACTGCCATCACACCCCAGCACCCAGCTACATCCCTGGAGACAAGGTATGGTTTTCAACTCAGGATATGCCTTTCAAAACTGGCTCACAAAAACTGTCCCCCCAGGTTCATTGGTCCCTTTGCCGTGGAGAGGATAATCAACCCATCAGTTGTCCGCCTGAAACTTCCCCGTACCCTCCAGATCCACTCCTCTTTCCATGTTTCCCACCTCAAACCTGTCTCCTCCAGCCCCCTAGTTCCTCCTCCTCTTCCTTGCATCATTGACGACCACCCTGCCTACACAAGGTTACGGCCCGAAGGGGAGGTGTTGGCTACATTGCCACCTTATCCTGGACCCCGCCCTCATCTGGAAGTTCCATCGGCGGCACCCTGACAAGCCCGGTGGGTTGTCCTCCATGACACCTGCCTGCCTGTTGTGAGTGTGTTTTAAATATTTTTTGGGCTTTAAGTATGAGTGACGTGTGCTTGGTGTGTTTTGGTTTTGTCTGTCTGTTTGCTTGTTTCCATCCCCCTTCTTGTCCTCTTTTTTTTCACTAGTCACCTGGACATAATCTGCAATCAATGCTCTTGCCAGTCTCCTGCAATCAGCACACCAATCAAGCAAGCTTCTCCGACAAAACTAACGGCCTTGCCACCTTCCAGGAAAAACCTACCTGCGGCTTCAGCTCATCCAGCCCGCCAGTCAGTTCTCTTCCTGCCCGCCTTCCATATTACATCCCCGGAAACCTCCACACTGTAAACACCAGCCTGCAATATCAAAAACTCAACATAATACTTACCTTTTCATCAACGTTGTCTTGTGTCTGCATTTGGGTCCAGTCATAGAAACCCTGACACGGACCCTGGTCAGAGGAGCTGGCCGAAGCTACGCTATGATTGGCAAGTCTGAGTTCGAGGAGTGGGACTTAGGGAAGAGTCAATTGTACATTTCAAGTATCAATAATGACAGTAATACTGGTGCACAACACAGGAGAACAACAACAGGGCCACATGCCTTGTACAAGTGATAATATATTGTTAATAAGGAGTTTGAGACTGCTGGTTTGTCAGCAGAGTTTAATGCTGGATTTGTAACAACAGGAGTAATTTCCTTTCTCGGGAGAAAAGATGCGTCACCCGTAATAGCTCTAATGATGATGTAACTGGTTTTGTGGAAACATGAATGTTTACACTTCACAAGTTGGCATGTGCCTTGTAGTAATATTATGACTCAACTTTTATTCCTCTGGAACCAAATTTAACAATTAAATTCAGGATCACTGCCAGCGCTCTCAGCCTTAGATGAAGATGAAGAAAGGATAGTTTTTGTTAACCTGCCAATACAGACTTTGAGTGCTCAGGGCACATTTAAAAATACATCATTGTGTGTGCAGAAAATAATGCAGATCAATCGACATGGTACATTTTTTTTACCCGTTAGACATATGTGATACAGGTCTAAGCACAAAAGCATACATTGTGCTTTTTTTTAGACACTTCCTCCTCCCTGATTAAAGTGGAACACCACCCAAATTAAGCCCATGAGCTACTCTCTCTCAACGCCAGAAACCAGAGAAGTAAGACTCAAACTTGTGATGTCATAGGGTATAAAATCTGGAGCTTGTCCATCAACAATGAATGGGAGACTCATTTTTTATACCCAAATAACATTCATCATATTGAGGTATTCTCCATTCTGAAACAGAAAATGCACCCATATACTCCCATATAATATTACCCTGGGTGCTCTTAGTGTCATCTATAACATGTTTCCTAATTCATTGTCTATGGAGCAGTTCCAGACTTTTTACCCTATGAGTTTTAGCACTCTAGTATTTGGATTTGGGAGAGAGTTGTTAATGTTCACTAATATTTTTTGGACTGTCTTAGACCAGCTATTCTCAACTAGTGGGAGCCACCCAGTGGGCCGCGAAGGTGCTGCCTAATGTTTAGATTAACAGCTATTCTGTATTTCAGAGGTTGTAGTGGGCTCACTTTTAAAGCTAGAATGAAGATACTGGCATCATATGAAACTAGAAAAACCTAATGAATCCTTTGTTACCAATCGTGTCATACTAGCTTGTCGGGAAGGAGGCTAAATAATGCTCCAAAATTACGCTAAATTTTGGTGAGGAAAAACTGCCATGGCCATTTTCAAAGGGGTCCCTTGACCTCTGACCTAAAGATATGTGAATGAAAATAAGTTCTATGGGTACCCACGAGTCTCCCCTTTACAGACATATATGTCACAGATGCAGTGACACAAAATTGAGCAATTTTTGAAACCAGTAAAAGTGTGTGGTGAGGAAATATGACCCTGAATACTTTGGAATCATAATGACAGGCAGTGATGGGTGAGGGTAAGCTGAATATCTATATGGGTCATTACACCTGACAGTGGCATAACACATATTTACAGGCCAGTTTGTTATTTATTTGGGAAGGTGGTCCTCGGAAATTTTTGAACAATCGGAAGTGGGCCTCGAGTTACAAAAGGTTGAGAACCCCTGTCTTAGACTATAGGAATAACATGTATGAATTTTGTAAATGCGCGTAGTTCCCCTTTACGAGCATAAGAGTGTAAATATGGTCACTGGTAACACAGGTTTCTTTCCCTATATTGTGAGTGGCACAGGGTGGAGTAGTGCTTACTCTATGTGTCCTTCTGGCTGTGTTTGACCACCAGAGTGTGGGCAGTATCCCGGCTGCTTACAGTCACAGTACACATAAACTTGGCTTGGCCCTGGATGTGAAGCAGGTAAACCTATGAATTGTCTTTAGGCTTAAATACTTTGTTCTTTATGTTTGGTAGTCAGATGAAGTTGCTGTCAGTTTGTTACTATCATGGAGTCTGTATGGCCTCAGCCAATGTCCCTCCCTCTTCCCAGTCTCTCTCTGTGTGAGCCATGTGATTACAGATCCTACCCAACAGGGGCTTGCTTCTGAAGAATTCCCTACCGATCTTAACACTCTCATATCACCAACTACTTTCAACATACTTTCAGTCAACTGAGAATGCGGCTGATGGGTTGCAAAAGCTTCAGTCACCATTTCCTTGCCATGATGCATACTTGCGTTCATCTCTCACAGGTGATCACATCAGCTACGTACAGTACAGAGGGGATAATGTCCTATCTCTCCATGGCGGCTCTGTGAGTTTAAAAAACTGCCTGTTAAGGTTTGAGCTGTCAATCAGAGGGCATAGAACTGCTTGGGTTTTGTTTTTGATAGAGAATCCTTCAAGCAGATTCAGATTTACAATAATGTACTATTAACACTATCCAGCAGGTTGCAGAGCATTTGCATTGTTGTGCAACACACAACAACCACTGTGAGATCTAGCGAAACTAAGTGTGTCCACAGCAGCTAACGTTTGAACTGCAAAAGCTGTCGAGGTTTATTTCTTCAGTTTTTTGTGTGATCTCACCGAGTAGCAATGTGTAAGGCTTTGTGGATTCAAAACCTATAAGAATCATGATTTTCATATGTAAAGTTGACATACTGTATACATGCATATCATGGCAGACTGCTAAACCAAGCAGGAAGTGAGTAGTAGAAAAGTGGCACATCACTGCCCTCATGTGAAATTACATTTTGCCATTTACTGTACTGTATGTACAACCTTCCTAAGCTTTTTCTTTAATTTATCACAGCAATAATGAGAGTGAGAGGCAATCATTTTAGTTCTCGGATTTATTTGTTTCAGATTCATTTGCTGCAACATTCATCAGTCATGTTGGTAGGAAGGTTTTGACAAAATAAATCTGGTTTCAGCATGGTTTTATCTTGAAGGCAGGGAAATGTAAAACTAAACATGGAACCATTTCACAAAACAGTTAAAAGAACAAGCCAGTAGCCAATCAGTTCAAAGGGAAACTGTAAACATGTAAAGTCACAGAAATTACATTTCTTTTGTATTTCTCCAGTGATCAGATGTGGTCAGTGACTTGCTCTCATTACTAATATCAGCATTCAGATGTGTTTATTTCAGAGTAGTTCATCATTGCTCTACAGTATAAAAGGCATCCAAGTTGACAAGGTTGAGTACAGGTTTTCAAATGTTTTCCTTGCTTAGTTTTAACACTTCATCACAACCTTTGTGTTTTTTCCTTTTTTCCTTATTTGTTGGACGTCAGTGACGAAAGAACTGACCTGTCCGTTGTGTGTTTAAGGCCATGTTTACTTTCAGAAACTCTTGTTGAATTATGTTAAACAGAACAGTAAGAAAAGCTGCCAGTCATCTTTGAAACTGGTAGCAGTGTAACACAATATATTCAGCTGTCTTGTTGAACATGCTTAACAGTATTGCATAGCACCATTAATGGGTTCAGACTGAGATCAAATTCAAGAGTTTCTGAAGGGGATGAGGGACGGCTCTCCTTTTTAAAAATGTCTCCTGGAGCTGCTGATTGATGTGGATGAGGACTTGGTAATAGTACCACCACCACCAGACATACCGCCATAACCACTCGACAAACTTCCACCATAACCACCAGACATGCTGCTGCCACCACCGTAGCCGAATCCACCGCCGGAGCCGAATCCACCGGCGGAGCCGTATCCACCGCCGGAGCTGTATCCACCGCCGGAGCTGTATCCACCGCCGCCGCCGCCGCTGCTGGATACTCCTGGAGTAAAAAAAAACATGAATGTTATCATTTATCCATCCATCAGTCAGTGTGGTCTGTTGGTTCAGGTATCACTTTTGATGATGATTGATGATGTATAAAATCTGAAACTTACCACCAGAGGTCTGCACGTGGATGGTTGCGCTTCCGCCTCCGTCGCCAATTCTAGTTGTGGAATAATGACGAGTTAGTGTTTAATTCAGAGTTGAAGCTAATGCTGCAGCCGTTAAACTACATTGAATATTCAAGTCTATCCCACCTGCTCTCCTCTCCTTCCAGCAGTTTCCTGTAGGTGGCGATTTCGATGTCCAGGGCCAGCTTGACGTTCATCAGCTCCTGGTATTCGCGCACCTGGCGGGCCATGTCCTGCTTGGCTCTCTGCAGAGCATCCTCCAGGTCCCTGATGCGGAGCTTGGCATCCTTCACTGCCAGCTCACCACGCTCCTCAGCCTCTGCGATCTGAGCCTCAAGGTTGGCCCTCTGTGGAAAATTATGTTGATGGTTTAATAACTGCAAATTCTCTTAAACAATGAAGTGTGTTAATAATACAGAATCATCCATGAGAAGGTCTTGAAATATACCTGTCCCTTGACAGACTCAATCTCATTCTGAAGACGGGAGATCATGCGGTTCAGCTCAGAAATCTCAGTCTTGGTTGCGCGAAGGTCGTCACCATACTGTCCAGCAGAGGACTGCATCTCCTCATACTATTATGAAAAATAAAACAAGGTGTATCAACAACATGGTTGGGAGAGGTGTTGCAAGTGTATATAAAAGACAGGGTATAAACCTAAAGTTTTCTTTTCACTCACCTTCTGTTTGTACCAGGTCTCTGCTTCATTCTTGCTGCGGTTGGCAATGTCCTCATACTGAGCACGCACTTCAGCAACAATAGAATCCATATCCAGGGTACGGCTGTTGTCCATCTCCACGATGACAGAGGTGTCCTTGATCTGGCCTTGCAGCTCACGAAGCTCCTACAGAACCAATGGTTGTTGCACAACAGTTAACTCTTTGTCCTTTATAGCTGATTTACACAAGGAGTGGATGATCATCAGCTTTAAATCAAATGGTTATGAAATATTAGATATTATAGATACATACAGCCTCATAGACGGCCCTGAGGAAGTTGATCTCATCCTGAAGAGCATCAGCCCTGGCTTCCAGCTCCACCTTGTTCATGTAGGCAGCATCAACGTCCTGGAAAGAAAATCATGTAGAAACAGGAAGTGTTATAACTGGCCATGTTTTATCAAACCCAAGGATTGAAAAAAATCTTTAATGGCCATCTTGATGTATTCACACCTTCTTCAGGAGCACAAACTCGTTCTCTGCAGCTGCACGTTTGTTGATTTCATCTTCATATCTGTTGGAACACAAGGCAACGCTTTAATACATCTGCTCCATTTTGAACATCTGCTCACTATATCAAGGTATACTGTATGTTATAAATAGTGACCATGTCATGCAAGCACTCACTTATTCTTGAAGTCCTCAACCAGGCCTTGCATGTTCCTCAGCTCTCCCTCCAGCTTGACCTTCTCATTGCCCAGCCCGTCGAGCTGTCTGCGCAGGTTTGCAATGTAGGCCTCGAACATGCCATCGATGTTGGAGCGGGTGGTGGTCTGGTCCTGCAGGAGGCTCCATTTGGTCTCCAGCATCTTGTTCTGCTGCTCCAGGAAACGGACCTGTGGAGACACAAAACCAGTGAAAATTGTCAGATGTTGTTTCAAAATGTTGAATTGTTTCTGGATTCAATAGTGACTTTTAAAATTTTGTATAATTTTTAATTGGAGCAATTAGTGCACAAAGGGCGTGTCATTGTGGTATGAGGTTTTAAAAAGCCACACCTTTATCTACATGACTGCGTAGATAGTTGCCTATCTGGATTGCCACACCCTAGTCACAAGAACTGTAACTCATGACGGCATATCTTTGCCTGCTTGCTGTTCAAGCAAGTTTAATACTCAAACGTGTAAAAGGTAAGGCTTGATTCTTTTAATGCTCACAGAATACAAATATTCAATTATTCTTTATTATTATTAAAATATAGTATGTTCTATCCAGATGTTTCCTGTGTATGTGGCTTTAAGTGTTTCACCTATTGTATCTCTTCTTTGCCTATGAGTCATCATGCATGCTCTGTTGAGCTATGAAGCCACACAGTCACTCCGGCCATAAAAAAAAAACTAGGTGTGGCAGATAAAGAAGACAAAGCAGAGCAGTATTATGGGATGAGTGCTTTGTCTTGTGAGTTTTTGACTGAGTGCCAACTCAGCCAACTCAACTAAACAATGTGTTTGGAGAGTCTCACTCTCCATAAAGGACAACTCCCCATATAGCTTGCATGCAAACATTAACACAGACATGTGATTGTACTGTTCTGCACTTAGCATTCTTGTTGCCAATAACAACCAGGTGATAGGTTCAATGTGCAAATGAAAGACTTTGGACTCTGTGGGCATAGTGCAGATAGATCTCTCTGCCAGTCTCCAGGTAAGTCACTGTAATATAATCCCCACCCATGTTTAGATAGTGGGCTGAGAGGCTTGGACAGGCTCAGACGGGCCAACAGGCCAACTGTTACTTTAGGTAGATTTTGGATAGTGTTGCCAGTGTAAGATGGGGTCACAATCAGGGACAGACTTCGATATTTTTATAAGCTTTCCTAATCCCAGAGGCTGTAACTCATTGACGGATACAACATCACAGAGATAAGATTCACAGCTGCTTTGTCAGCTTAGCATCTAGTGAGCAAATTGTTGTTACTATATAGTACTATATGCTAAAGTTTATACTTTTTAGTCATTTCTTGTCAATTACAGGTTTAAGCAGGAAAATAAAATGATTCACTTTTGACAGCTGCTAGAAGTAAATGTAGCCCAGGGAGAGCATGCAAGTCGTCCGTACAAAGATAATGAGACCTACAGTAAATTGTTCATAAGACAGTCACACAGAAAGCACAGGAACATACCTTGTCGATGAAGGAGGCGAAGCGGTTGTTGAGGGTCTTGATCTGCTCCTTCTCATGGGTGCGGACAACCTGGATGTTTGGGTCAATTTCCAGGTTCAGAGGGGCCAGCAGGCTCTGGTTGGTTGTAACAGCTGTGATCGGAGTGAAGCCGCCGCCGCCGAAGCTGCCGCCGCCGAAGCCGCCGCCGCCGCCGCCACCGCCGCCGCCGCCGCCGCCGCCGCCGCTTTGGCTAAAACTGGAGCCATAACCACCACCCATTCCCATTCCCATACCACCACCCATTCCCCCTCCAAAACCACCACCCATTCCCATTCCTCCACCACCACCCCCTGAAGACATACCATAACCAAAACTAGCTCTACTGCCACCACCACCACCAGCTGCAGAACCAACACCATAACTGGTTTGCTTTACAGAGTAGCTGCTAGTTGGAGCAAATGATCTCCTGGTGCTGCCACCATAGACTGATTGTGTCCTCCTGGTGCTCATGTTTGCAGTGGTAAAGGTTATCAACTCTCTGAGAAAAGGAGAACAGAAGTTGAGCAGTCGTCAAAAGGAGAGCCGAGTCCCTCTGAGTGTCTGACTGTACACTCTGCCAGCTTTTATGTCTGCCGAGCGAGGGGGAGGATCCTCTTCCGCCACCTCAACCTGGACTCTCACTTTTGCCGTCCAGCCTACTCAGGCTACACGCCTCTGGCTCTGAATGACAGGAGTGGCCAATCCTGTAAAACAGGTAGGGAGGGATTGTCAGGAGATAAGCCGTGACACACCCTGCCACATGCTGAAGGGGAGTGAGAGAGAACGAGAAGTAAAGAAGTAGAGTGAAAATGTGACTATGTAAGGAAAAAGAACCTCTTTGAGTGTGTAACCCCTGTCGCCTGCTTGGTCACAGCGCAGTGAAATTAGTATTCGAGGCTTGTAGGGAGGGGTTGTGGATGAGTAAAGGGCAAAAAGGTTAACATTTATGGAAATCCCTTTTTTAGAAAACATAAATAAATATTACAACCTAAGACAACATTAATACCTTCCAATAACCAAACAAATGCCTTTTTAGTGCACTCATATTTTCACAGTAGGCTTGAACATAAACCATGTTAGAACATACTGTATAATCCATATGAAGCAGTCAAAGTTTAGTTCTCCTTTGGTATGTTCAGGTTTCCTCAGTTTAAGTCATTTTGGGTCAGTTTTATTTTTGGATGCACCAAATAGTAAGAAAAACTAAGGTGTATTCTCTCCCTATGCACAAATGTTTTTAACACTGGCGGTACATAACCGGAACAGCCATGGTGCAGTGCATAGATTTTAACACCCTTCTGCAATAGTGCAAGAGTAGCCTACTCAATTAGCAGCAAAATTAGAAGACATGCTACAAGTTAATTTTTTTTTAATTCAGAGTAAACAGTAACCAGTAACAGTAAACAAAAAAAATGTCAGTCTTTTAATTTCTCACAGCAAAAAATTAACAGGTTTAGCTGAAACATTTCAGCATGAAAGGATACTCTCTCCTTGCAGTACATATCGGCTGTCATATGCCAACTATAGTTAATTATGCTAGTTTAGCTTAGCTGGAAATTCAATTATTAAGACCTTGAAAAATGTGTAATTATCCCAGGCACACAGGTCCCTGGATCGCCGCTGTCCCCATTTTTTTTTCTGTTGTCCTCAATACTGCTTGGTTTCACATACAAATTTATCAACTTCCTGTATTTTCAAGTTACCAAACATATTACCAGTGGGGAAAAGTTACCAAGTATTTTTACTCAACTAGTATTTCCATGTTACACATTGTTACATTGTACTCTTCCTCCACTATATTTCAGAGGGAAGTATTGTTCTGTTAACACATTTATTTGACAGCAGCTGAAGTTACAAGTTATTTTTCAGTGTCTTCTTCATTAGAGCTAAACAGATAAATCGAACTATATTATTCATTAATCTACCTACTAATATATAAAGGAGTTAAATTTGGCTACATAATAACCAGCTAGAACATTAAAATGCTGCTTATATGTTAATGCATGCATAATAATAATACAGACATTTGCAATTTTTTAATGTCTTCTCCACGATCGCATTGCCATCTGCAGTTCTGTGAACTTTTGGTTTGGTCTTTGCATGTGCTCTAGCCGCCCACACTTTTTGGAATGTTAGTGTGGCGTGGCTTCATGCCAGGACCGGCACTCTGCTCAACTGGCTAGCTCACAGGTCACGCCACACTACAGAAGTCCCAGAAAAAGGCCTTTCCTTGGTGCCCCCATGTTCGAACACACCTCAGCAAAAGTGTTCTCTTTGATGTGAAAGATTGATGTGATAATGACAATGTGATAAAGTGCCCTCTAAGGTGCCCTTCCAGTGGAGAAAACGGGATGAAATGCCTTCTAGGGTGCCTTTCCAGAGGAAAAAACATGATGAAGTGCCCTATAAAGTGCACTTCCAGTGGTGAAAACATGATAACTTCTGCTCTGTTGTATATTGAACTGGAATCTGGACATCTTAACCCATACGTATCAGTAGTTTTTTAGTCGACATAGAACAGCCAAGCATGGATTAATACAAACAAAGGACTAAACTACAAGCATAAGGTATTATTGAAGGTTACCCAACCAAATGCCTTAGGCAAAGTTATGTCTCATTAGATTCTTGTTTTAACAGAGAGCAAAACAATTTCTTTATTGCTGCCAGAAAGATGCCACACAAATTACATGCTTCAGACTGACAGAATAATGGGTTTTGTTTTGCATCCTTGTTCTGTTGAAAACAATCTTGCACATGAATCGAGGAAGTGTTTTTTTTGCATTTGATGCATTTCACCACACCGAGTTGTTCCATACTCAAACGCTACCTCACTTGTTTCTCTCCTCTGCACCTTTGGTGTAGGTGAGGCCTGCATTCTTTTTCGTTCTTCCCCAACTTTTCACATGCACATGCCTTTAATTTCTACCGTGGTGTGGAACTTTACTCGAAAGCTCAAATCTCTGCTGTCCAACAGCTATTTGGGGAAAATTGATGTGCTAGTTTTGCCGCTGCACAGAACTCGATGAGAAACTGAGAATTGTTTGACCTTTTACTTATTAATAACCACCCATGCACACACATGCAGATACCTGTATCTCTCACACTGCTCTCTCATGCTTTGCCAATCTTTAACACCAGTACTCAATGCACATATCTGAGTGCCATGTGATGCCAATAAATCACAACCACACAATAGCGATGAGCATGCAGGGTGAGGCCCTGACTACCCAAACAGTCTCATTATTGAAAAGTTCAATAAACATAGATTAATCGTTTTCACTGGAGCAGCATAGATTGAAATCTAGAGAAAATCTCCTTGCTGATGTATTCTGAGAATAGGTTGACACAGATCACATTCGTTAGGAGCTGTGTCTGTGCTTGTCTGAAAAGTCATCGGTCATATCTGTCATAAATCAGGAACTCAAGCCTGGTCAAGTCTGGATTTTCTTAAGCAACTCAACATGCAAGACCTCATTCACCAAGTTAAAAGTTCATGTTACTAGATGTGTGAGATGATGGTGGGCGTGTTTTTGCAAAGGTTTATGAGTAATAAATTAAAATGTGGCCATGTGTGTCAGTAGGTGGGGCAGGGTGAGGGTGATTACTTCATGCAGTATCTAACAATGCTGCGTCCAACTGTTAATTTGTTTGCATTATTTCTTTTGGGAATGTGAACTGTCTTAAAGCTTTTGTCTATCATGTAAAAATATTCCAAGAAATTAATTAATTTTCCTCATCATGATTTTATTTGTTCTAACACACACACAAATACACAAATACAAATGGGCATAAACATATGCAAGACACGCACACACATATATACAAAAAGAAAATGTATATTTCTGTCAATCAAATCAAATAAAGTCAATCAATAGCTTGAAAATCTTGTTATAAAGAGAAGGAAATCTGCGGATCAAATTGTAATTTTTGCCTATGGTACACTAAATGACAGAGCATATGTGCATATAGCATCCAACTCCATTATTTTTTTACTGAGAATTCAAGGTGTCATTGCAGCTGGAAAACTAATGTTACAGTTGAATGAATAAAGTCTGTGTCAATGCTTTGCACCAAAATGCAGCAAAGAAATGGTGCTTCATTAAAATGCTTTGTGATTTCATTCCTTATCTCAACTTAACAAACAAAACTAAGTCACTTGGACTTTCCTTTTGTGCCTCTGCAGTATATGTAAACTGGGTGTGGGCCCTTTACAATGGCTGAGGTGTAGTTTGGCAGGTCATGCTTCTTTAACTATGTGAATGAGTAGTTGCAGAACATTGAAATGACACAGACTGAGTCAGTGAAAGTTTAAAGTGTGAAGAGCAATGTTCAATATGTGAATGGGTCAGAAATGTCTGTAGAATGTACACAACAGGTTGTGAATGTAATTTAAGGTGACACCTGACATTCTTTTCCTCTTAGTGTTACAGTACAAAAACAAATTGAAGGATTAAGTTCAGTCTTGAGGAGTTAATTTTAAAAGCTAGGTCAGGTCAAAGGTCAAAAAGGTGCAGCTAGCATCTCTATGTCATATTCATGTGACAAATTTACATTTGTGCAGCTGGAGTCTAGTATACTACTGTTCACAGCAAAATGCATTGTTATGGGGTGCAGATGAAGTGACTGAGGGTTTTGTCATCCTTGCAATGCATGAATATTTTTGTGTATTATCATACATGGAGGCAGTAAGAAACATTCACACATACAGTTGTGTTTCCGTCACTTAAGAGTACATTATATTGACTTACATTCATTTACTGGAGACTTGAAGCCTGATTCTAACCATAGCCGCTACTTGCCTAATTCTAACCCTTACGGCCGGGCCACACAGTCCGCATGAGCATATAACATATACCTGGGGTTTCTGCTATGACTGTGTTTACAAAATTAAAAGTTGGCAGTAAGACCTGCAAGTGGGTTAATTGCTTTTTGCATTGTGTTAACGAATGGTTTGATTCTTTCCACCGAAAAACGCTATAGGGTTTTTATTTTGAAATGAAGACAGGAATTGTAAAAATATTTCTTGTCTGTGACATATTCTACAGATATAGACATTGAAACTGTAGTAGTGTTGCTGGTATGATGTCAATATACTGTCAAACGATCACTTTCACTGTCTGTTGATGCTGTGAACCGCGCGTGGCACACGGTAAAAATAGGCAAGACCTAGAAAATCAAAAAGAGACGCAGCTGACATGCAGTCGAGCTGCAATCGAGCCGTGCTGCTCACGCGGGCAGTGTGGCTGCTCTAACCTGTTAACATGGGCGCCGAAATAAAAAACAACAGGTTCTGCAGCCACCACGCGCTGTGACCTTCCCTGTGTGGCCTGGCCGTTACCTAACCTTAACCGTAACCTTAACCTAACCTTGCCTTAACCTCAAACCAAGTCTTCATGCTGAAATGCAATGATTTACGTTATGGGGACTAGCATCCCCAAAAGGAAGGCGAGTCCCCACAATGTGGCTGTGTAAATAGATTTCGGTCCCCACAATGTGAGTAATACCCGCACACACACACACACACAAACACGCAAACGTCTTTCATCATCTAGCTATGGACATCGTTCTACACCTGCTCATGCACTGTAACTGCTGTCATCCACACCCACTTCTATTGACTATGCATCACTAAAAATCAAGTTAATTACAGGATGTTGGAAATACAAAAAGCTATTCTGTTACTCTTAAAAGTAAGCAGTGCATACTGCAAAATATGTCTCTAAATATACTAGGTAGTTTGTAGTAATGCAGTGTACTTGATGGATTTTGTATCAGCGCTAAAATTCATCCACACAAACAGTTGAATGTAGCTGCTGCTCTCACGCTCCTTAATATTCTTTGCATTTTTCTTGAAACATGAGCGGCAAGCTCTTCTCCTCTCAAGTCTTTGAAAGAATTTGTTGTAGTAAAAGCAAACAATGAAGGTGCTGTTTTATGGTTGCCAATTTCTTCACACCCAAAGGCCACTGCGTGACTGAATTCCACATGTCAAGTGTTTGATGGCTTCCTGTCTCTAGCTTTAGGTGCAGTGATCTTAACTTTCCTTTGCTGTTTTAACAGCTTTGCCTCTGGATGCTGAAACCTGTTGAACAGCTCCAGCCTCCAATGTCTCGGGGTAATTTACTTTTCTTTCTTGTTTGTTTAAATCAATTAGTTTAGTTAACATAAGGCATACTCACTAGTTGTTAATGCAGCAGTCTGGTAACAACAGGGGAGGCCAGTGATCATTATCCACAGCTATTTTCCATAGTTAAAATAATACCACAACTTGGTGCTACATATTTCTAATCACAAGTGCTGCACCACATATACTGTATGTCCTTCGTTTAAAAAAAATTCAGAACATAGCTTTTGCAAATTCTCTTAGACTGTTGATCCAGTCACCTTCATATCTGATGTGCATCATCTTTGGGTGGAGCACATTCTTGTCAAAATAAGCCACAGCTTGTGAACGTCTGAAAGTCATGAATCTTTGCAAACATCATGGGACAGTGACTTTCGCTTCTGAAAAAACAACAGTTGAGAAAACCTGTAAAGGATTTGACTAATCATAGTAGAAGTTCAATGCTCTTTTTAAAATTATCTTCATAATTACTGAGCTTACAGCAACATATTTTACATTTAGGCCTGTAGCTCTTGAACAATTGGGTGTAAAAAACATTATTTTCCTCTCAAAAATTAATTTGGAAGACCATTACCTTGATATAAATGAACGTATATAAGAATGTATATTGGTATAGTTAGCATATGAGCATAAATATACATTCCATTGCTTTGGATAATCAGCTATCTCCTAAAAAAACTTTAATTATGAGAACGGGATCTGGTTAGACTGGTATCTGTGGTGCTTTTCCAGTGAAGAGAACTCTTGCTGCATGACTGTGGTATAATAGTAATTAAGCGTTCCTTTTTTTCAATGGCATATTATAGCACACTTTATCCATGCCGTGTGCAGTCATATTCATGTGTATTTTCCCTATAACATCACAGAAAGGGTTTAACTGTGCTTCATACAGGAAGATCAGAAGGCCAGACATCCTATCAGATCTGAATGAGTATAATCAAACTATTCTTTAACCACATGAATAATAATCAACAAACACAGAAGAGAAAATCTGAAGCCTTTGGACACACAACCACACCCCTCCGTGCTTGTTTTGGCATCCTCGTAAGGTTGTGGGTGTGTTCATCATGAGGGAGTGTTGTTGGATTGGATTTTAATCTGCGCCTCACAGTTTCACCACCTGCAAAAAGGTACACACCCATACAACACAGCGGCCGCGAGTCATGGAAATATGTTGCGGAGGCCAAGTGAAGAGAATGTGGTTAACCTGCAATGAATGTGTAGAATAAAAGGTATCAATGAGCATGTCAATGAAATGAACGTCTCCCAGAGAATGTCTCACTGACTAACAGAGTTGCCAGTATTTACGGATTTTACACAGGGTTGTAAAGTCAACAGATTGTTGGCATGCTAACACATTTCCAAACACATCCACACTGCTTGCTTGAAAATCGCCATGAGATATTACTTTACAATTCTGGACTTTAACACCTTGCTTATGGCCCACACACACCGCCTCGCTGCAATTATGGGAAGAAGTTGGGCATGGGAACTCTGCCTACATGACTCATTCCCCGTCAGACAGGGAAGGTCTTGCACGTCTAGCCAAATAAAAACATAGCAACATAATCCAATGCTTGCTTGTGTGAGTGGACATTTAACAACACCTGCTCTTGCATGAAGTCACATACAGTAGCTCTGATTCAGTTTTTCTGGTTTCATGTTCTTTTGTCGAAACAGCTGTGCTCAATTGACGACATGTTCTCATCCCATTACATGACGCAGCTTTGTCACGCTCCTTGGCGTCACTACATGTTTGGGCTTAAGACTACTACGTTTGTACATGAAAATGACACTGAAGGTTGTGAAAACGAAACGAACGAATGGCTGATTGTAACGTGACGCACGGTACATGAACAACGGTCTCCTGGATTAAAGCCTTTGTTGGACCCATCCACCTCCCCTCCCAACGCCCTGTGAGTCTCTTTCGCTCTTTAAACTACATCACAACACTCCCGGCACATTTCCTAAGGGCGTTTACTATTGTCGCGGATGGCTTTACATTACAGTTAATGGAACACCCGGTGCGTTTCATACCGGCGCTAAAGGGTGCCGTGTGCGGTGGTACCGAACGACAAACAGCATCTGTGGTTGTACAGTGTTCTTTCTGATTTCCTGTTTTTTGTTTAAAGAGCTGTACTATATTAATAATCACCAATTTTGTCAATGCTGGCGGAGAAATAATCAGTCAGTTTCACAGATTAGCTAAAGCAGGGGTTCTCAACCTTTTGTAACTCAAGGCCCACGTCCGATTGTTAACGTTTTTTCGAGGACCACCTTCCCAAAAATTGCTCGATTTTGTGTCACTGCATCTGTGACATATATGTCTGTAAAGGGGAGACTCATGGGTAACCATAGAACCCATTTTCATTCACATATCTTGAGGTCAGAGGTCAAGGGACCCCTTTGAAAATGGCCATGCCAGTTTTTCCTCACCAAAATTTTGCATAACTTTATGCGGGAGCGTTATTTAGCCTCCTTCCCGACAAGCTAGTATGACATGGTTGGTACCGATGGATTCTTTAGGTTTTCTAGTTTCATTTGATACCTAGCTTTAAAAGCCCGCTATAACCTCTGAAATACAGAATAGCGGTTAATCTAACCATTTGGCAGCACCTTCGCGGCCCACTAGGCAGCTCTCTGAGGCCCACCAGTGGGCCCCGGCCCAGTGGTTGAGAATAGCTGAGCTAAAGAATAATATCAAACAGATTTATTTGCATTAATTTGCTTGTTTGTCAGTTTTTAGTCATGCTAGGGGATGCAGTATGATTCTACGGATGGCAATGTCAGTCTACAACTTTTGTTAGACTGGCTGACTGTCAACAGGCTAAACTAAGCAAAATATTACCCGCTAAACATCAGCATGTTAGCACCTGCGTTGACCAATCAAATACATGAAAGTCCACATACCTGGTGGATTACTTTGTAACTTGAACGCCGCACTTTGGGAGGCTGTGGCTCAGGAGGTCCACTAATCCACTGATCGGAAGATCTGTGGTTCAATCCCCGGCTCCTCAAATCCGCATATCGCAGTGTCCTTGGGCAAGATACATCGGTGTATGAGTGTGTGTGTGAATGAGCGTTAGATCGTGATAAGCAGTTTGCCCCTTGTGTGATGATCATTTAAATTGAATATCTGTCCTTCCTGGATGGTATTTCACTGTCTCACCAGTACCTCAAACTGCATGTCACTATGCCCGCTTAGTCTTTTTTTTAACAAAAGTGGCATAGAAACTCCCTCTAAGCAGAATGTTATGATAATATTTTGATTTGCTTTGGTAGTTCGATCCCCGGCTCCTATTGTCAGCATATTGAAGTGACCTTGAGCAAAACACTGAACCCCAAGTTGCTTCCCGGGTGCTTCACAGCAGCCCACTGCTCCTAAATGCTTAAATGCAGAGGTCAAATTTCATGTATGTACCTATGTATGTATATGATAATTGTAATAAAGTTGAATTGTTTTTAAGTTTGTATTATTGTAAGTCATTCTGCTTTCCATTCTTTGAGTGGGCTGTGGCCCTGAGCAGTCGTTATAACACACAGACAGCTTGTCTAAGCAGGTCTGTTGTGCCTGCAGCCAACACATTCCTCGGACTCCACCCACCCAATCAGTCAGAAGTTCAGCAGCACTATCACTATCACCTCATAGTGACTCAATGCAGCATACTGAGGAAGGCATGCCACTTGCCTCGGTCTACACATCTATCACTGGTTTCAATAGAAATTGATCGAATTTACTGCAGTACGCTCTTTACATACACCGAATACTACAGGATCTGCTGAAGTTGTAAAAGGGTGTGACTACTCAGTCAACACAGTCATGGGTTGAAGGCCCCTATAGGGTGTGAAACCTGTTTGGTGTTGCAACTGTACCTCCCATTCGTAAGATCTGAGAGAGTTCTAGACATGACATGATGATTTGTGGCTGGTTATGTAAGAATCACAATGACATGTAGGTTATTTGTACGCATTTACACCTAACTGTGTCATATAGCTTTTCATGTGTTGTTTTCAATGTGTTAGTTTTATCTTAGAGTGTTATTTTGATGTTTGCATTCAAGCAGGCAGATTAAATGGTAAAGTGTCTGAATATCCTAAAACAGTTGAGTATATAGAGAAAATGAGACTACATTCTCTTCCCATAATTCACTATCAAAGATGTGTAGTCACCTTTTGTTATTGTTCCTGCAGTGCCTAGCAACCACTGTCTTGTCATTCATCACATACTTATTATCTCTGTAACTCCCTTTTTGTGTGTGTGTGTGTGTGTGTGTGTGTGTATGTGTGTGTGTGTGTGTGTGTGTGTGTGTGTGTGTGTGTGTGTGTGGCCTGTATTACCCACGTTGTGGGGACATAAACCTGCTTACACAGTCACATTGTGGGGACACGCCTTCCATACGGGATCAAAATGCACCTCCCCATAATGTAAATCATTATATTTCAGGGTTCGGGTAAGGGTTAGGATTAAGCAAGTAGCAGTTACAGTTAGGGTTGTCCTCAAAAGTCATGAAAACACGACTGTGTGTGTGTGCGCGCGTGTGTGAGAAATATATCCCCAGATAAAGCCACCACTCAATGTCATTCATGTGAGAATCTGTGAACGTTGTGCAATAATGATTTAGTTAAGTAAATATGGTGTAAATGCTCATATTAAAAAAAAGAGGGGAAACAATAGAGAACTGCAGCCTCTAACAGCAGACTACTTGGCACATACCTGCATACTTGCAAGTTGGAACTCGTGAACGAACATTGAGAATGTGCCATCAAACCACCCCACCCTTTTGGCTTCCAGAACACAACTTTTGATAGTAGGAAATTATTAACTTGTACTCATAAATCACATTCTGCCAAGCGTAAGTCAGAATATTGTTGCTGGCACACTTATTGGCATTCAAGTTGCGATACTTGATTCACACAAGATAGTCTAAGAAAGTATGAAGAACAAAGATTGATAACTTTAAAAATTGACACCATAAAACACACACAGTTGTTGGAGTGCAGTACGGGGGGTAGAAGAGACATTTTTACGGGGGTTAAACTTCATCTAATAACCCACTGAAACATGCTCTAAAGTTTCAAGAATCAACTCTAATGATGCTTGACATCAACACTAACTATTTTGTTGAAGATCTTTGGGTTGAACTTGGATTTGTTAAGGTAGGAGTGGACTTGGTTTAAGACACAATGAAAAAGAATGTAAAGCAATAGTAAATCCTGCAAGCTTCCCCTTAAAGGGTTGTTGGAAATTCTTTCAGGTCTGCCATCATCTTAATGAGCTCTGAGAGCAGCTACAGGCTCACCTGTGCCTAGTTGACTCTGAACAGCACAGGTGAGCCCAATCTGAAGGGAGCTGAGAGCTGAACAGAGAAGGACACTTCTCTGCATTCTACCAGCCAGACATGATCCCTTGCCTTCATCCAGTGCGTCTAAAATACACCACTTGATGAGATTAAAGGGGAAACTCATCAGAATAAAGTCATTTGTTGGTGGAATTTCCTGGTTCTCTCCCTGATTACCTCATCTCCGATACTTAAATGTCCAGAGTCTTCAGCCCTCGCCACTTTGGTCACCTAAACAAGGGTAATTCCCTTCATAAGAAGAATGTTTTGGATAGATCCAAGGTATAAATGACAACATCTTCATCCACACTAACATTATTTTAGGGAGCTGCCATCAACATGCACCATATCACATTTCCAGCAAGTATTTTAAGCTTGTGCAAAAGATATCATCTCATATCATCTATTCTCTGCACATTTTTAAACATATAAATTTTACTTTAAAAAATCATTAAACCAACTACTCGTACTAAAGTCTTCAAACGTTTTTGCAGGGCCGTGAGAACTCAGTCTGACACACCTGTGCATTCTTCTCAGTGAAAGTTGTGTGTGACAGACGCAGACAGACTGTTTGTACACACCCACAAGCATTTCTATCAGGGTCAGACGATCAGCGATTAAGTCTGCAGTGCAATCCCACATCTCGGGTATCTCACTATGAGAAAGATTATAAAATGAAACAAACCTTTTATGGCACATTCACCTTATAATATCCAGTGACCGGGAGTTACCCAATGATGATGAGCTGCATCTCACAGTCACACTACCATCCTGTTAATGCCACTTTTTTGGCATTTTGACAAATAGCTTTTGTTGAGAGTGTTTTTCTGTTGGCATGTGTGGAACATATTTGACATTTCAAATAGTAGAGCGCAATCCTGCTGCATGCAGAAATTCTTGACAACCAAGTTTAAAAGATACAGTATAACCAAGAATTAGTAAGGAAAACATATGATCTTTTGTTGTAGCCAAAAGCTTTTCTTTCATATTAACTGTAATTATTCAGACAAAACAAACAGGGTAAAGTAATTACTACCGTGTTGTTATATCTGTCGAGTAAAATGACTGTTGATCTAACAAGTTGTGATTGGCACACTGTCGAGTTGTGATTCGAAGGAAATCTGGAAATCTCCTGTAATCGGATTCCATCTACCATTTAGAGCTACACACCCAGGCATCACCCTCTGGGCAGGGAGCAGCTGAGTTCTGTCAGATCATAACTTAGATATATAGTGGGAACAAGACCAGTTGGTCGAGCTGTGAGGTTAGTCCAGCTGTCAGGTGTCCCAGAGTTATGAAGTATTTTACCCAATAGTGTCTTTTGCCTTCAAGAGATGCCCTGCAGGGACTAAACAACCTGTCACACAGTTTATAGGAATATGACAGATGATAGCATCCTTCAACCAGTCAGCGTCTCTGAAAGGTCATAGAAACCAAACAAGAGATGTTTCGAATGGTTGAGAGGGGTGCAGCCAGCCTGCAGCAGCAGCAGCAAAGGTGTGATTAACATACTGCAAAGGTTTGACATTTAGACCTTAAATTGTACGAATAACATTTATGTATCTGCTATGGCCGAAATAATCTGTATAACTGCATAAGGCATCTGTATGCATCCTGTCACATGCATGTTCCCAAACACTGAGGCACCACAAGGCTGTGTGCTGTCCACACTGCTGTTTTCCGTTGACAAAAATTAAATGACTGTTCACAGCAGTAATGTCAAGGTCTCCAAATATGCTGATGATATGGCCCTTGTTGGTCTTCTCCTGAAAGACAATGCCATACATGAGGAGGCTTACTTTAGCAAGGCCACTGTACTTCAGGACTGGTGTCAGGCAAGTAAACTGGAAATGAATGTGGCCAAAACAAAAGAACGTATAATTAAAACAATAATAAGTGGACCAGTAACATCTTCCCTGTCATACTCAATAATCAGCATGTTGGAATAGTTGAACACAGGCACAACACAGCACAATTATTGATCAGAACTTTTATTGAGAGCGTTTTAAGAGAGTCAATAAGCGATTGTTGTTAATCAGGAAGCTGATGTGCTTTGGCATTAGCCAACACGTGAAATGGCATACAGAAGCTTGGTTGAAAGCATTTTATCATTTGACATAACAGCATGGTACGGCAAATTCAGCGCAAAGAGTAAAATCAAGCTCTCCAAGATTGTTAGCATTGCAGGGAAGGTAATTGGCAAGTTACAGAAACAACTTAATTTAAATTAAACAACTTAAACTTGCAATATATTTGACGGTGCTGCTGTACACAGGAAGGCTTACTGTGATGGTCACAGCCACACAGGGTAATATCATTCCGATTCACACTCTCTCATCTCATTAAAAAAAACACTATCCTCGACTTGTGCTACGGAAATGTGACGGGAGGCTACAAGTCCATACCTATGCCAGCTTTGGGAGCTTCATATCACAACAGCATATTTTTACTGCCTACATATAAACCATGCTTCAGACGCCAGGAGAGAGAGGAGAAGGCTGTTAAGATCTGGACAGAGGACAGCATCTCCTCCCTCCAAGCCTGTCTTGACTGCACAGACTGGCAAGGCTTCTTTGATGCTTGTGGTGATAACATTGATGAACTTATAGAAACTGTCTCATCCTACATCACTTTTTGTGTTGATTCTGTAATCCCCTCTAAACAGGTTGTTATTTTTCCCAATAACAAACCATGGGTAACAAAAGATCTTAAATCTGCTATTAATAAAAAGAAAAAGATCTTTTTCACTGGCAACCCTCAGGAGAAGAAGGTTGTCTCCAAAGAGGTTAAGGTTGAAATAGCCAAGGCTAAAGCCAAGTACAAAGAAAAAATAGAAAGTCAGTACGTAAATGGCGACCTAAGGTCAGCCTGGCAGGGGATTAAATCTATGGCCTCTATTAATCAGCAAGCAAATACATCCAAGCAGTTTATTAGCATTAATGGAGTTGAGGATGTAGACTTGGCGAACACTTTTAATTTGTTCTTCTCGCGGTTTGAAAGGTCTGACTTCACTCAGGATGTATCCAGGTTGAGGGACTCCCTGGTACCCCACAGCGATATATTGATATCTCAAGAGCAGGTCAATTGTTTATTTAGGAAAACGCGGACAAGGAAAGCTTCTGGCCCTGACGCCATCTGTGGTCGCACTTTGCACCACTGTGCTGATCAACTTAGTGAGGTTTTCACTAAGCTCTTTCAGATTTGTGTTGACAGCTGCCAGTTACCCAAAATTTGGAAATCCTCCACCATAATTCCCATTCCTAAAGTTAAAAACCCCAGGGAATTAAACCAATTCAGACCTGTTGCACTCACTTCCCTGGTAGTGAAGAACCTGGAGAAAATCTTAAAGGAAGAGGTTCTTTCCCTGGTGGAGGGCAAACTGGATTCACTTCAGTTTGCATATCAAACAGGTAAAGGAGTGGAAGACGCTAAACTCTTTATCCTGGACAAAGTTTATAGACACCTGGAAACACCAAAAGCTCATGTCAGACTCTTATTCGCTGATTTTTCTTCAGCTTTTAATAAGATGCAGCCTCACATTCTGATTGAGAGGCTTGCATCTCATTTTAACCTACCTCACCAGCTTTTAAAATTGGTTTTAAACTTCTTAACAGACAGAACACAACAGGTTTTAGTTAATGGTATTATGTCTAATACCTCGGTCTCTAATACAGGTTCTCCGCAAGGCTGCGTCCTTTCGCCATTGCTTTTTATTTTGTACACAGATAGCTGCAGGTCTTCTAAGGAGGGCAGCTTATTAGTGAAATTTTCAGACGACACTGCACTCCTGTCGCTCCTACAGGGGGCAGAGTCAGATCATGGCTGCGCTCTTCCTGCCTTTGTCGAGTGGTGTGACAAAAATTATCTTGATCTTAATGTCTCAAAAACTAAAGAACTTGTGATTGACTTTAGAAAAAACAAGATTAATCCCACTCAGAGTATAATTCATGGCGACGATGTTGACATCGTGCACTCTTATAAGTACCTGGGCACAGTGTTTGACTCTCATCTCAAGTTCGATGTAAACACTGAGTCCATTGTTAAACGAAGCCAACAGAGAATTCATTTGCTGCGGAAAATCAACTCCTTTGGTGTGAGTAGATCTATCCTGTGCACTGTCTACTTGTCATATATTGAGAGCCTTTTAACCTTTTCATTTATTTGCTGGTTTAACGGTTTGTCTATGAAGGACAGGAATTGCCTAAATAACATTGTGAAAGTCTGCTCCAAAATCATCGGAGCCCAGCAGAGCAACTTAAACTCTCTCTGGGAGAAACGTGTCCTCCAGAAGGCCAAAAACATTATTAATCACAACCAAATCCTGTCTAGTGAGTTCACACTACTGCCTTCAGGACGGCGCTATCTGCCGCCTCACAGAAAGACAAACCGCTACTCCAAGTCATTCATTCCTTCTGCCATTACACTGCTGAACGCAGAGTAACTATCATGAATGAACGACAACAAAAAAATGTTTTATTTACTTTGAATGTACAATTATTTTGCACTAACCACATAACGGTTGTCTGTGTTTGCATTAGGTACATTCTTGGAATACAATTTGCAATGTGCAAATACTCTTGGCACTTTATTCTATTCTAATTATTTATTTATTCCGTTATTCTTTTATCTCGTCTCGTTTTTATTCTTGTATTCATTGTTTTTATTGCGATGATTTTAAATTTTTAATCTTGTACTTTTATTGTTCTGCACCTCCCCATATGCCACCTACTGTGTTCCCTCTGTCAATGATGATTGTGCAGTATGAATGTGTGTATATGTTTCGGTGGACTGCAGAAACTGAATTGCCCTTCGGGGATAAATAAAGCTCTCTGTATCTGTATCTGTATCATTAGTTTACTACCTACACAGGTTCATTTAATTTGCAGCCAACTATATCTTTACAATTAACATCACTTATTTGTGTTTAACCTTATATAGTTTAGATTCACACATTAACACTGTGAGGTTACACATATTATTATTTGTTATATTAATCATTTGTTTCTTTGTTTGAGTTGGCTGTTGGGGGAGCTGACTTCCTGGTGGAGATAGGGGCGTGGCTGAGGACTCAAACCAAGTGCTGCCATGAGGACTCAAACTGGGCCAGACCAAGTGCTGCAATGTTATGGGGGGGATTTGGTTGTAGTTAGTTCTGCTTGGTATTTAATTATATTTGGTGTCCATCTTGTTTTTTTATTTTATTTTTTTATTTGACCTTTATTTAACCAGGTGAAATCAATTGAGAACCAATTCTCATTTACAATGATGACCTGGCCAAGAGGCAGTAGCACAGTCCACACAAGTGACACAAACAGCACAGATACAATACAGTATGACAAACACATGAGAAAATGGCTAAAAACAGCATAGGTAAATTAATAAACACTATGTACAAAAAAAGGCGGATTACTGGATGTTCTTTGTAAAAATGGAAGAGAGAGAGAGAAGTGAGGGCTGGTCAGCAAGTACACCAGTCAACTATGACTTGTTGCAACTTTTGTTTGAACATGTTGAGAGAGGTGAGAGCTGTTAGTTTGAGCGTGTTTTGTAGTGAGTTCCAGTCATTTGCAGCGGCAAAATGAAAGGAGTTATGACCAAACACAGTACGGACTTTTGGAATGATGAGCCTAATGAAGTCACTGGATCTTAAACGGCGATTGCTGTCGGAAATGTGCAGAAGATTGGAGAGGTAGCGAGGGTTCATTCCCAAAATGGATTTGTAGACCAAGAGCAGCCAGTGTTGTAGCCGCCTGGTGTGAAGGGAGGGCCAATCCACCAATCTGTAAAGATCACAGTGGTGGGTGGTGAAGGGTGCACATGTGGCAAAACGGATTGCTGAGTGGTGGAGTGTGTCCAGTTTTCTGAGGGTGGTCTTTGATGCCATTTTATAAATTATATCGCCGTAGTCAAATAGAGGAAGGATGGTCATTTTCACAAGGGTGAATTTGGCAGAGTGTGTGAAGGAGGCCTTGTTTCGATACAGGAAACCCAGTCTAGCTTTGACTTTAGCCAGAAGGTTATTGATGTGTGTGTTAAATGAGAGAGATGAGTCCAACCAGAAGCCAAGGTATTTGTAGGAGCTGACAAACTCTAGCTCCGAGCCATCAGCACTGTAGATCTTGGGAGGGCTGGGGATGATGAGGTTTTTCCGGTCAAACAGCATACATTTGGTCTTTTTGGAGTTGAGGAGCAGGTGGAGGTTGTGGAAAGACTGTTGGATGGAGTTGAGGCTTTGTTGAAGAGTGGACACAGCAGAGTGGAGTGAGGGACCAGCTGAATATATGATGGTGTCATCAGCATACAGATGAATCCAGGAATTTCTAGCAGCTTTGGCTACATCGTTAATATAAATGGAGAACAAAATAGGGCCTAAGATGGAGCCTTGAGGCAAACCTTTAGAGATGGTAAGAGGTTCAGACATGATGTTTTCGGTCTTCACCCGCTGGACACGATCAGCCAGGTAGCTAGCAAACCAGTTGCAACATCTACTGGACAAGCCAATGCTGGTAAGTCTTTGCAGGAGAATGTTATGGTTGACCGAGTCAAAAGCCTTGGCTAGGTCTATAAAGGCAGCTACACAAGTCTGTTTGTTGTCCATGGCGGTGATGACGTCATCAAGGACCTTCAGTGTAGTGGTGGTACATCCGTGGCCTTTCCTAAACCCAGACTGCAGGTCAGACAAAATATGATTTAAGTCAATGAAGTGAATTAGTTGTTTATGTACCAGATTACCCCTTTGTGTTCTATTTTGGTTTGGCTAAACCCTATATATATCTGCCCTCATGGTTCATTGTTTAGGTTAGTTTTGTTCAGTTAACATCTGGTTTAATAGTGGGAATAAGTATTGTTATATTACTTTAACCTCTTTTTTGTTAGACCTAGGTATTCAATTATTGGTTAATAATGTTTTGTTATTTTTTTGGCTGAATAAAAAGCCCAAATTATTTCACAACTCCTGTTTCCTCGTTGCTTCACTGCTTGGTCCCTTACACTTACTATTACTGGATCTCAGTGCTGCATTTGACACGGTCGAGCACAACATATCACTAGACCAAATGGAAAACAGGGTGGGACTTTCTGGCACAAACTGGTTTGAATCATATTTAAAGGTCGGGGACTACTTTGAGTCAATAGGTAATTACACATCTGAGCGGACAAATATGACATGCAGAGTTCCCCATGGCTTTATCCTGGGGCCTCTTCTGTTTAAATACTACTGTTGGTTTATAAAGCACTGAATGGTTTAGTGCCAAAAAACATGTCTGATCTTCTGCGACATTATGAACCATCCAGACCTCTCAGGTTATCAGGGATATCTATCTATCTATACATCTATACGAACAAAACCTGTAGTAGTTGAGTAAAAACAAAAACAAATTGTACCTCCTCACAGTACGTAACAGCATGTCATAGATATTTATGGAAGATACTAGATTTTGATGATTTAATGGATAATTTTGCATGTGATGGCTCAAACGAACGAAGACTGTTTAGAAGTTGTGAAGAGTACGACAATTTCACTGCTAATCAACTCATCAGCAGCCACATGCAAGTGGTTATTGTGCAAATTGTAGACAATTGTACTTACCCTTTGCAGACATGAGCCAAAACACGTGCAATTTGCTTGAATGGATGAGCAATTCACATCTTTTCAATTCAAGAATCAAGCCAAAGCCAATGAGAAAAACTGTAACTAAACAAATTAAGGAATTAATCCTAAATCTGACACGGACCCCCTCAGGGCCCCACGATTAAGTAACAGTGCAAGACCTGCGTTGTTAGGCTACTTCAGATACTTCAGATACTTCAGTGTTGTAAATACTTGCAATTCTTGCAATAATTTGCAATTCATTGCACTCGCTGTGAAACTGATGAATGACATGATACTTGCATGGTTTCTGTGATATTGGATGTCTTTTTTTGTTTTTGACAGGTGTTTTGCATGAATTGCCTGTTTTATTGGTCTTGTTATTGGGTACATCTCTTATGAGTGGCTCTTTAGTCGTTGATCTGTTGTATTTATTGTTTCACTTTTCACAATTTAGAAGCTAGGCGGGCTTCTGAGCCACACTAATGTCCGGCTTGGTACCTGTTTTGGACAATGCGATCTTGCACAGAACAATATGTGTCCCAAAATAATTGAAGAGTGAAGACTTCTTGAGAGGAGTTTTCAAGAATTTGTCTTACTATACATATTCAAATGAAGGTAAGATCAATAAAAAGGGTTGGTGAAGAAAGCGTGTTGTACCAGTGCGTTAGAAGTAAGAAATTGTTGGGTGATGAAGACAAATAAAGAGAACATTTTGTACAAAGTGTGGCCGATTTTGAGAAGGCCTTGTAACCCTAAATCTCGACCTGTCTAATGCATTTTTCAGAGATAGGTTTCAGATTCTGCTTTTGACCCGGACTGCATTGAGTCTGTCTCAACGGATCCATGTCTGAAAAAACCCTACTTAACACAGGGGCTCCACAAGTGTTTGATCTTCATTTCATCTCTGAAATTATGATTCAAACCTGTGCTGTCAGACAAAATCAGCTAATTAAATGGCTTCAGTGGACTATTTTTCTGAAAGGAGATGTACCTGGTGGATCTGAAAATAAAGAATTAGGGATTTTTGATGGCAGACCAGATGAGAGACTTCCTCTCAGCCTGTGTTGATATTATGCAACCAGTGGAATTCAATGATAGCTTTGTATACACTCACAGGCCACTTTATTAGGTACACCTGAACAATTTATTACAACAACTCTGCCATTAATTCTGCTTAAATGCAGCCTAACATAAAAAGCCTGACTTCTTCAGAAAGCCACAGCTATTGTTGTTGTTGTTGCATGCTTTGGTTTAAACAACAAGCTAAGGGGCACACCTCAACCAGGCATCCAGAGAGTTTAATGCTCTTCCTTGCCACCGGTTTTGATCCTTTATCTGTCAGCGTCTCCGCCCCGGGCCTGCAGAGGAATTCAGACTAGTTACTCGAGCTGGGAGAACATCTTTTTTTCTTTTTTTTTGTCCATCCATCCATCCATCTTCAACCGCTTATCCGGGATCGGGTCGCGGGGGCAACAGCTCCAGCAGGGGACCCCAAACTTCCCTTTCCCGGGCCACATTAACCAGCTCTGACTGGGGGATCCCGAGGCGTTCCCAGGCCAGAGTAGAGATATAATCTCTCCATCTAGTCCTGGGTCTTCCCCGTGGTCTCCTCCCAGCTGGTCGTGCCTGGAACACCTCCCAAGGGAGGCGCCCAGGAGGCATCCGTGCTAGATGCCCGAACCACCTCAACTGGCTCCTTTCGACGCAAAGGAGCAAGGACTCTACTCCGAGTCCCTCACGGATGACTGAGCTTCTTACCCTATCTCTAAGGGAGACGCCAGCCACCCTCCTGAGGAAACCCATTTCGGCCGCTTGCACCCGCGACCTCGTTCTTTCGGTCATGACCCAACCCTCATGACCATAGGTGAGAGTAGGAACGAAGATTGAACGGTAGATCGAGAGCTTTGCCTTCCGGCTCAGCTCTCTTTTCGTCACAACGGTGCGGTAAAGCGAATGCAATACCGCCCCTGCTGCTCCGATTCTCCGACCAATCTCACGTTCCATCGTCCCCTCACTCGCGAACAAGACCCCGAGATACTTAAACTCCTTCACTTGGGGTAAGGACTCATTCCCTACCCGGAGTAGGCAAACCACCGGTTTCCTGCTGAGAACCATGGCCTCAGATTTAGAGGTGCTGATTCTCATCCCGACTGCGTCACACTCGGCTGCGAACCGATCCAGTGAGTGCTGGAGGTCGCAGACCGATGATGCCAACAGGACCACATCATCTGCAAAAAGCAGTGATGAGATCCTCAGCACACCGATCTGCAAACCCTCCTCCACCCGACTACGCCTCGATATCCTGTCCATGAATATCACGAACAGGATTGGTGACAAAGCGCAGCCCTGGCGGAGGCCAACCCCCACCGGAAACGAGTCCGACTTATTGCCGAGGATCCGAACACAGCTCTCGCTTTGGGCGTACAGGGATTGGATGGCCCTGAGAAGTGCCCCCCTCACCCCATACTCCCGCAGCACCCCCCACAGTATCTCCCGGGGGACCCGGTCATATGCCTTCTCCAAGTCCACAAAACACATGTAGACTGGATGGGCATACTCCCAGGCCCCCTCCAGGATCCTTGCGAGAGTGAAAAGCTGGTCCGTTGTTCCACGGCCAGGACGGAATCCGCATTGTTCCTCTTCGATCTGAGGTTCGACTATCGGCCGAACCCTCCTTTCCAGCACCTTGGAGTAGACTTTACCAGGGAGGCTGAGCAGTGTGATACCCCTGTAATTGGTACACACTCTCTGGTCCCCCTTTTTGAAAAGGGGAACCACCACCCCGGTCTGCCACTCCTTAGGCACTGTCACCGACTTCCACGCGGTGTTGAAGAGACGTGTCATCCAAGACAGCCCCTCCCCACCCAGAGCCTTCAGCATTTCTGGGCGGATCTCATCAACCCCCGGGGCTTTGCCACTGTGGAGTTGTTTGACTACCTCAGTGACTTCCACCAGGGTAATTGATGATGGTCCCCCATCAGCTTCCAGCTCTGCCTCTACCATAGAGGGCGTATTGGTCGGATTCAGAAGTTCCTCAAAGTGCTCCTTCCACCGCCCGATTACCTCCTCAGTTGAGGTCAACAGTGTCCCATCCTTACTGTACACAGCTTGGATGGTTCCCCGTTTCCCCCTCCTAAGGTGCCGGATGGTTTTCCAGAAGCACTTTGGTGCCGACCGAAAGTCCTTCTCCATGGCTGCTCCGAACTCCTCCCACACCCGCTGCTTTGCCTCCGTCACGGCAGTGGCTGCTGCTCTTCGGGCCCGTCGGTACCCTGCAACTGCCTCCGGAGACCTCCGAGATAACATATCCCGGAAGGCCTCCTTCTTCAGTCGGACGGCTTCCCTGACCACCGGTGTCCACCACGGTGTTCGAGGGTTGCCGCCCCTTGAGGCACCTAAGACCTTAAAACCACAGCTCACCGCCGCAGCTTCAGCAATGGAAGCTTTGAACATCGTCCACTCGGGTTCAATGCCCCCAACCTCCACAGGGATGCCAGAAAAGCTCCGCCGGAGGTGTGAGTTGAAGATCTCTCGGACAGGGGCCTCCTCCAGACGTTCCCAGTTCACCCTCACTACGCGTTTGGGCTTACCAGGTCTGTCCAGAGTCTTCCCCCACCCTCTGACCCAACTCACCACCAGATGGTGATCAGTTGACAGCTCCGCCCCTCTCTTCACCCGAGTGTCCAAAACATGCGGCCTCAGATCAGATGATACGATTACAAAATCGATCATCGACCTTCGGCCTAGGGTGCTCTGGTACCACGTACACTTATGAGCATCCTTATGTTCGAACATGGTGTTCGTTATGGACAATCCATGACTAGCACAGAAGTCCAACAACAAACGACCACTCGGGTTTAGATCAGGGAGGCCGTTCCTCCCAATCACGCCACTCCAGGTGTCTCCATCGTTGCCCACGTGCGCGTTGAAGTCTCCCAGGAGAACTATGGAGTCCCCTACTGGAGCCCCATACAGGACTCCATTCAGGGTCTCCAAGAAGGCCGAATACTCCGAACTGCTGTTTGGTGCATACGCACAAACAACAGTCAGAGTTTTCCCCCCCATAACCCGAAGGCGTAGGGAGGCGACCCTCTCGTCCACCGGGGTAAACTCCAACGTAGCGGCACTCAGCCGGGGATTTGTGAGTATCCCCACACCCGCCCGGCGCCTCACACCATGGGCAACTCCAGAGAAGAATAGAGTCCAACCCCTATCCAAGAGTACGGTTCCAGAACCGAGGCTGTGCGTAGAGGTAAGCCCTACCAGATCCAACTGGTAGCGCTCCACCTCCCGCACAAGCTCCGGCTCCTTCCCCCACAGAGAGGTGACGTTCCACGTCCCCAGAGCCAGCCTCTGCCGCCCGGGTCCAGTCCGTCGAGGTCCCTGGCCTTCACTGCCACCCGTGTGGCAGCGCACCCGACCCAAGCGGTTCTTCCCGCAGGTGGTGAGCCCACAGGATGGAGAGGAGGGGGGTGCCACGTTCCTTTTTCGGGGTATCCCCGGCCGGGCTCCGTGGCAAGCCCGGCCACCAGACGCTCGTTGACGGGCCCTCCGTCTGGGCCTGGCTCCAGACGTGGGCCCCGGGCTTCCTCCGGGCCGGGTAACTCCTCCTCTGCCTCGTGTCGTCATTGGGTTTTTTGTGAACCATTCTTAGTCCGGCCCCTCACCTAAGACCAATTTGCCATGGGAGACCCTACCAGGAGCACGAGGCTCCAGACAACACAGCCCTCAGGGTCATAGGGACACACAAACCTCTCCACCACGGTAAGGTGATGGTTCCCGGAGAGGTTTTTTTTTGTAATGGTTTAAAAACATTTGTCAGTCTTGTAGCTTACTCTTGATATAAAATCTTGTATAGACAAATCCCGGATCAGACATATTGAAGTGGTGATTAAATATATTGCCGCTGGTGTAGTTTTAGTGTAATGAGACGATTAAATCTGACAGTTTACATGACTAACTCATAAAAGCCTGGAGAGACATCAAACATTAATATATTTTTTTTAACAAGTAAGTCATCCTGTTTCTTTATTGGCATTATACAAGTGAATCAAAACAAATTTCACATTTGATAGCCTACTAGCCATGCCAAAGTTTGTGTCAGACATTTTAATGCGTCTCACTGAGACAAAAGATTTTCTTTGATAAGCTCATGGACTGCCTCATTGCCAACTCAGGTGCTCATACTCACCTGTTTGGTCTTTCGGTAATCATACACTGACTGCATGTTTGTGTGTTGTATTACAGATGCTGCTATGACGTGCATGAAAACTCGTATGCACTGTCAAAATAATGTTCTCAAAAAGAGAACAGTGGTACAGTTGTGCAGTGGTACAACATTTACCTGCAGGCGGTTTGATAAAGAAGAGAGAAAAGCCCTCACTTGATTTTCTTTTCTCTCTGAGGTGTGGACGGGTTCACTCTGGATTCTAACATACTGTACAGAGGCGGATTGTACAGATGACATAACATAAACTTAAAACTGGAACCTGTGACTACACGACAAGCTGTTAACCCCAGGTTAGGCTGAGGAATGTGGGCTGCTCGTCAATCAATCAGAGTAAAGCAGCCAAGTTTCTCTCAATGTTCTCGTTTTGCCTCACCCCATACCTCGCACTTACTTATCTGGTAAATCTGCATGTTGTTTCAGTGTTTATTTGTTAGAACTTCTGTTTTGGTAATGTACGTGCAACTACAACAAAGGTTTAATTCACAAGAGTAGATTTGGATAGGGTGGGAAACAGCAAACATCGGTGGGCCATTGACAGGTTTAGTGCGGCCTACGGCATGGACAATCGGCCTGCTCCAACAAGAACAGTGTGCATTAGTTCACAGGAGGAGTGCAGAGAGGAGGAGGCTTCATTGTCATCTGTAGAGTAGAGTAGAGTTGTACCATGCCTCCTATAGGGGCCAATTGGACTGTGAACTGTTATTGAATGTTTTTAATGAATGAATGCATGAATGAATGAATGAGATTCTGGATCCAGCAAGTGGTTTGCATCTACTGTAAACAGCAGACCTACTTGCAGAAGCACCAGCAGCTGCAGCAGAGTAGATAAGTATGCGTTACAGAACAGTATGTCTGTTTAGAAGAGGCTGTCAGAGCAGATTCCGCTGCAGGGCAAACAATCAGACCGGCCCCCTTAAAGACACTCAAAGGTTCAGGCCTCAATCGCTAATATGGTTAGATAATAAGACAAAGTAAGACATGGAGCATGATTAAATGAGTTACAGGGTAAGATATATGTTACGCCTCATGCCAAACAATGCAATACAGAGTGTCAATATGTTTTCATTTGTACTGACCATCATCAACTGTAAACAGATTCTGTGGACACTGATTGCAGTCATGCATTTTATAACCTTTGACCACAATGTCATTAGGCCTACTATGAAAGCATCTGTACTGTTCATCAGCTGACCATGTGGGGTAGCAGTTTGGAGAGGCTCACAGTTTGATTAGGATTGTGCAAGTTGGCGACACAAAATTAGTCAAAAGTGCAATCTGAACAATGGCTACCAGATACTTTTTAGTTGTAGAATTTAAAGGCACTTTCCTTGACTATTTTGAGTTTGTGCTTGTGCATTTTGCTCTTACATTTATCTAATAGCTGTAGTTACTTCACAGTTACAATTTTTACACACAGAAAACATGATAAAATATGATGCACTGTAAAATTATCAACAGTATATGACGGCTTAGATGCAGCAGCTTCGACATTAAAATCTACTAATCTTCTACTTTTGATACCTATAGTTACCTTTACTGCCTTAAAGCAAGAGTTTTGGTCAACAAGCTTAGTTGTTCTCTGGTAAAGTTAGATGATGAGAAGATACCATTCTCAGGAAACAGCTAGTCTGGCTCTGTCCAAAGATAACAAAATCCTGATAAGCCAAAAGCAAGAATGGCATTCTTATTGCATGCGAAATGACTTGCAAATTACTGCATCATTCACACGCCATTTAGTGCGACTGGGCTAGGATACACTAGCTAGCTAACCTCATATTTAACAGACAAATTTCTGGTGGTCCTATTCGTTCTTATCTAATCTAACAAGCTAATGAATCTAAGCTCAACACACTGCAACTTAAAGGTATAACATGCAGGAATTAAAAAAAAAAAAAAACGTATAGACTGATACAAAAATGATCCTCCCAATCATCACTTATGCCCCACTAAAAGTGTGTGGAGGTGTCTATATCTGCAGACACCCTGCCCTCTGTCTGTGTTTTCTCTTTTCTTCTTCTTTTACTGTGTTCAGGATGTTTCTGGGTTTCAGCAATAACGTTTTATTCCTCTGATTCACTGCTTTGTTCTCATTAACGCCGTTCCCTCTCTTCATTCACTCTATAGCTCGCTTGACCATCGCTGCTATCTCTCCCTTGCTCGCTTGTTGATCCATCGGAGGAGGGGCCAACTTTGAATGCCATGTGTTTACAAGCAGCAACCGACAACGGTTAGCCTACATAGAATACCTTCAAGAAAACACGAGCAAATGAAAAAACATGTTACACAATTAGAAAACTAAATATGGGAAAGCTGCGAGTCGCGCATAACTCTACAGAAAACCACAGATGTTTTAGGGAGCACTAAAGTGAACACGCCCAGACACACCTGGTATTTGTTGCCAGCTTGTGATGGTTTGTGGCTCATGAGGTTACTGAAGTTGACAAAGTTTTAAACATTCTGATTGCACGATTCAGATATTATTGTTGGTATTCGCTGTTAATCTGCCCACTAGTATCTATCTTTTGCTGATTACAGGTTTATCAGTTCAAATAATGGTATATAATATCTGAATCATGCAATCATAACATTTAAACTAAGACAAAACTTATCTTATTTCGTTGAAGTGAATTAAACTGCTTTGTAACTCATTTCGATTGTGCTCTGTGCGCCTTGCAGCGTTTCTATATTTGGTTGTTTTTTTTAACACAGTGATATTGCTTTTAGCCTAGTAAATAATAGGAGTCCTTCTTCCAGCTCTGATGCAAATAGATGCTCTAATCCTTTAAAGGTAAATCAACACAGCTTTTCATACAGGCACAATTTGTGTTCTGAGCAGAATATTTTAAGCACGACAAGACCAGAGGTGGAGTTCTCATTCAAGCTGTTACAGCTACTGCTGTGAACATATTTTGTGTGTACCGACTGCTCTCTGTATTATCCTATTAATACAATGAACTAGTCAAGCCTTCTAACCTGAAAACGCTCCGATCTGTGTAGAGTTCTGTTAAGTGCGATGAGCGGTGGGTGGTATTGTGGGATTTGTGCAGTTTTCAGTCTTAAACTTCATGAGAGGTTGTATAGCCTTGGGTGTGGCACCACCACCCACAATTCATGTTCAAACCTGTTCCTGTAAAGCTGCAAAGGTCTCATAGGTAATCATCTAGTGAAAGAGAAAAATATCTCAGATAAATGACATATGTTACTTCAGTTCACTCTCACATATTAGCTTTTGCATGAATTACCATGTTGTATTCATCGATATAGCTCTTGGCGTATTTGAATTAAACTGCATGTTGGATCCGTTTGTTTTGTGTAACCTTTAGATTCATATTTTTTTTACAGTTAGGTAACATGACATTTGCTTATAGGAATGCATGACCTTCCAATCATTTTTTTAAAGAGAAACACCTGTAATTAACGTGTACCCGGACGGAGGCAGGCTGATACTAGTCAGAGAAATGCCCAGTATATCATGTAAGTTTCTTCATTGAACTGTTAACAGTACAAAGCACGCAAAGTGTGTGTGTGCGTGTGTGCGTGTGTGCTTGTGTGCGTGTGCGTGTGTGTGTTGACACAGCAGCATAGCAAGTCCCTCCAGGAGGATTACAAATGTTTTCCCAACACTGTCTTTCTTTGTGTTCTTAAATGTTTCTCTTACGTAATCGTCTGGTCCACAACAGACCGATGTTGTGTTAATTGTCTTTATAGTTTTGAAGATGTGACCTCATATTGGACAAAAGGATGTTAGCAATTGTAAAAAAAAACTTTAGAAAACTTTCAAAAGAATTGAAAGATTATGTTTTTCACTGCAGCGCAACTACATAAAACACATATGGAACCTTACAATCCAACACAACACAACAGAACACCATGTAAAATACTGTTTGAAGAAGATTTATTGTCGAGCAAACAGGACTCCAGGCGTTGCCAATGGTAGCACACCAAAACAGTTTTTTTTAAGCAGAAATCATGAAGACTTTTGTGACAAGCTTTCATCTTACTTAAAGTACAGCAGGTTTAGCATAAGGAGTTTCACATGGCGATGGTTTATATTCCCCAATTTACTCCTAACAGCAGTACACATGATGTAACAGCAGTGCTTTAGGTCAAAACGACAAGACAGTGCAGCAGAGGAAAACACATACAATAGTGCCACCTGCTGGCTAGACAAGTGTGGTGCAGTGACCTCTGAACCACGGGCAGTGACACAGACTACAGTTGACAGTAAAGAACCCATGAACACTCATCCATTAGCACCTCTTTATTAAAGAAGGAAAGTTGTGTTTACACCTCTATACAGTGGAAACAGTATGTGGTGAAGGCACCTTGGTGAGGGAATCATTAAAGAAGTGGATAATAAAGCAGAGTCGGTGTGCTTTTTCTTAACTTCCAAGACCAAAATTATAAATCTGACAGAACAGGAACAAACACATCACTCCTCAGCCACAGCTTCAGCCTCCACCTCCACCTGCTCCTGCTCCCCATGCTCCTCCTCAGCAGCTGGCTCCTCGATTTCTACCTGCTGCTGCTCCTCTTTCTCCTCCTCAATCTCCTCCACCTTCTCCTCCTCCTTCTCCTCCTCTTTCATCTCCTCCATCGTCTCCTCGGTCTTGACCACAAGGGTTTCTGTCTTGATGATTGTGGTGTTCTTCACTGTTGCTCCATCGAAGTCACCGACAGTACCGCTGCTGGCCTTCATTCCACCGTAGGAGCAGCTGACGTAGGACGGGGTTCGGGAGCTCTCCAGGCCGTAGGCATTGTATTTCCCAGCTGCTAATTCAGAAGTAAAAGGCAATCATTAACACGGGCATACAGTAGTGGGGTAAAGGGTGGTAAAAGAGGAGACATTTGGATGTACACGTGTTTAGAATGATTGGAATATCTTTTTGTGTCTGCAAAGGCTTCGTAGGAGTGTTTACTCGTCTTCTTAGAGATCTCCGTAGCTGATGTGGGCCTAAAAGATGTTGAATGTGATTTAAGTCTATCCAAATTAACTTGCATTTAATTGTCATCTATGACAGAAAATACAGTTCTCTTTACTTTTCACACACTCATCATATAGAAAATCTGGTTTGCCGAACATTTAACAGAAGTGCGGAGACAGAGAGCAGGTTTGCAGGTGTGATGAAGTGATGTGTGGTTGAAAGGCGCGGAAATCTTAAGAGAAAGGCTGTCAATCGATTAAAATATTTAATCACGATTAATCACATGATTGTCCATGATTAATCGTGATTAATTGTAAATTAATAGCACATTTTTTATCTGTTCAAAATGTACCTTAAAGGGAGATTTGTCAAATATTTTATAATCTCCTCAACATGGGAGTGGGCAAATATGCTGCTTTATGCAAATGTATGTATATATTTATTATTGGAAATCAATTAACAACACAAAACAATGACAAATATTGTTCAGAAACCCTCACAAGTAATAAAAAAAATATATGCTCAAATCATAACATAGCAAACTGCAGCCTAACAGGCAACAACAGCTGTCAGTGTGTCAGTGTGCTGACTTGACTATGACTTGCCTCAAACTGCATGTGATTATCATAAAGTGGGCATGTCTGTAAAGGGGAGACTCGTGGGTACCCATAGAACCCATTTTCATTCACATATCTTGAGGTCAAAGGTCAAGGGACCCTTCGAAAATAGCCATGACAGTTTTTCCTTGCCAAAATTTTGTGTAAGTCTGGATCGTTATTTAGCCTCCTTCGCGACAAGCTAGTATGACATCGTTGGTACAACCTCCAGAAGATCAATTGCATTAATGCATTAACGAAATCAGTGGCATTAAAATGAATTTTGCGTTAACTTTGACAGCCCAACATGCCACCTATGATAGCATCACTGCAGTCATTGGTTGGATTTGTTACATAAACAATGAAGAAAGTTGTCTGACCAGAGATAATATCATATATGTGATGTGGATAACTTGATGTAATTTTGATGATTGCATGAAGAGTTTAGAGAATGTAATGCGTTTCGGAGCATGCATTTGATGTTTTGCAAATGGAAACCCAGTTTTGCTATTTGTGTTGCCTCGTCTCAAAACCTGGTTTCTGTTTCTGACAATGCATCGAAGCAATGAATAAAAACTGCAGATTCCCTTCATGCAGTGCGTCTGTGTCAACTGGTTGTTAGAGTTGATAGTGTATTCATCATATCTTATGACATTAATTATTTTGTTGCTCAGAGACCCTGAACAGGAATGATCCTGTTAGACTTATTGTACATAAATGTGATTATTTTTTGTCTCCTCATTTTTGTATATAGAAAAATCAACAGGGAAACACTTCAAATGTTTGTACCAATGTGGAACAAGAACTTACAAGTTCCCTTGGATATATTGGTCTTGATTCCAGTTTCTAGCCTGTAGAGAAAAAGACAGGAGCAAGCAGAATACCATGAGATATACGCAATGATATTCCTGCAAAAGAATTTCTCATCACCTCCACAGGGCAGTGCTGTCACGGCAACATCTTACCTGTACTCCTCTCCTTCCAGCAGCTTCCTGTAGGTGGCGATCTCAATGTCCAGAGCCAGCTTCGTATTCATCAGTTCCTGGTACTGGCGGACTTGGAGGGCCATGTCGTGCTTGGCTCTCTGGAGAGCTTCCTGCAGGTCTCTGATGCGGAGTTTGGCGTCTTGTACTGCGATCTCGCCACGCTCCTCTGACTCTGCGATCTGAGATTCCAAATTGTTTCGCTAAAGAAAAAAAGCAAAGAGTGAAAGTGTCGCACAAACATCCTATAGTCTTAATAGCCAGGTGCTACTAACACTTTCCTGAATTTCCATTACAGTAAAATATGTCGAAACATACAGAACTGAAATCTGTAATTCTCACCTGTGCTTTAACCTTTTCAATTTCAGACTGGAGCCTCATTATCATGCGGTTAATGTCGGAGATCTCAGTCTTGGTTGACTTCAGGTCGTCACCATTTCTACCTGCAGACTGCTGCATCTCTGCATACTGATACAGACAGGGACAAGTCAGACTGACACATCAAAATGCAAAATCCAGGTATATTTTAGTTGTCAGAGTAACACCGGGTGTTGTTGATGGGTTTTTTTTGGTACGCAGTGGTCTCACCTTAGACTGGTACCAGGTCTCTGCTTCATTCTTGCTGCGGTTGGCAATGTCCTCATACTGAGCACGCACTTCAGCAACAATAGAATCCATGTCCAGGTTACGACTGTTGTCCATCTCAACCACGACAGATGTGTCCTTGATCTGGCCCTGCAGCTCACGGATTTCCTACACAGGATAATACATGAACATAAGCAGAGAAGACATGGGCATGGAGAAACATTTTGAAAATGCTCTTTGTTTTAACGTGACCTATAGATATACTGAAAAGTGAAATAAGGTCATTACTGTATCATAGATCTGCTTCAGGAACTCAATCTCATCAGAGAGCCCATCCAGTTTGGCTTCCAGCTCCAGCTTGAGCATGTAGGCGGCGTCAGTGTCCTGCGCGGGAGAAGACAACATTGAGAATACACATCGTTGCATGCAGCCCCGGCCCTGCCGGTACAAATGACCATTGTGTGGGCTCGTTCTGCTCGAAGGCTTATTATAGTTTCAAGATGTGGAATATGTTAGAAAACCTAAACAGACCTTCTTTATGAGGACAAAGTTGTTCTCACAATCATTGCGCTTGTTGATCTCATCCTCATATCTGAAAAAAAAAAAAAAAAAAAAAAGATAATTTTAAGATGTATATACACCCTATAAATCATAATTAATTATAATTCTTTACAAAAAATATTTTAATCTTTTCAATTTCATCTAATCCACATACACACAGTGAAAACAATCAAAATTGACATTTACTAAAACCTGCAATAATATTTTTTGTCACTTGGGGGCAGCAGAAACAAGCTGTAAATACTACTGCTAAATGTTCCACTATTTTCACCAGCTAGTCGCAAACTTTGTGTGCTGTTTGGTGCTGGGCAGGTTGCGTCCAGTGAGTTTTTATAGCGTTTTTGCTGAAAGCTGCCTGCTGCTGCTGAAAACAATGCTGCTGAGAGCGATGAGCGTGAAGTAAAACAGCACGTCGTACAATCAAAGCAAACTGAAATACGTTAAAATGCTCTGTAGAGCTGAGAGGTACACCTTTCACATTACATGTATTCATTTTTTTTTCATTGCTACTACTATAACAAATTGTTTCGATTAGTGCAGCTTTAAAAGAAAAATGTAATTATGTAGATGTGATTTCCTCCGCAGCAATCTGCATCTAAAGGACAGATTTCTGTCAGTGGAAGGTAAACTGAGATTTAAGTGAATGTACAGACAGCTGTTTGTTGAAAACATCTGCCTGCTGTGACAGAAATGAGAGCTGTGAGAGTGAACCAAAACTGTACAGTTGAGCTGACAGACATCAAAATGACCTATAGAGCTGAGGGGAACGGCAGCAACTCCTCTAATGTACAAGTAGTCATTTGATCCATTGTCAAATATTGAGTTATGGGTATCACTGAAGGTTGAATTTCCTCTTCTCCACTCACTTGGTTTTGAAGTCCTCGATCAGGCCCGTCATGTTTCTCAGGTCGGACTCAAGTTTGACTTTTTCATTGCCCAAGCTGTCTAGCTGCTTACGCAAGTTACCAATGTAGGCTTCGAACATGCCGTCGATGTTGGAGCGAGACGAGGTCTGTTCCTGCACAAGTTTCCACTTGGTCTCGAGCATTTTGTTCTGCTGCTCTAGGAAGCGTACCTGCAGACGCACAAAGTAAACGAATGATCAAGAAATACAGAAATGACGGTAAAACAATGGGAAGATGACACTACACTCCTTGTTTTGTCATGGCAAAAGAAAACACATGTCTCTATAATGTATGGGGAGGGTGGTCAGTGTGGACAGAGAAAGAATGTAAGGAAGGGAAGGTGGGCGTGACTCAAACAACATGAATGGATTCACTTTGTTTGCTGATGGACAAAGAACCACATGAAGATCGACTGGAAAAAAAATTACTAATTGAGCTTCTCCCACCTCTAAATGTCACATCAATTACTCCTCACTCCTCACTTCTCACCCCTAGTGCCACATTTCAACACAAAGAGGCACTGTTTCCCAATTTCCCCTTTTCAACTCTCCTATTGAGCGCCCTGACCCTGGGTGGGGTCCGGCTGCTACCACTCTGCAAACACGATGAGAGACACACAGCTCTGTGTGCCATATCGCGATGGTATGCAAGCTTTGTTTTACGATCTGAAGAATTGGTCTCGGCAGGATTGATTCACAGCTTAACTCGTATCCTACATTGCTCCAGTGTGCCTCCTTGAACAAGAATGTCACAATGGGTGAGAATCGGATCCATGTCAGGTGAAGTAGAGGGCAAGCTTCTGTCTGATGAGATAGCCGCTCCTGTAATCTCTTTTTGATCGTGGGTGCATAACAGTGATTCATACTACCGTCAAGAAAATTGCTTTATTGGGTATTATACAGCCTCATAAAGTGGGTATTGCTCTGATACTACTCCACTTAGTATTTAACAAGCTTGTCCCATGCAAAGCTTTCCTCGACCGTGTCCGCTCTTTATACTTCTGCAAGTGTTTGTGAAGGCTGTGATTGTTCAGGAAACTTAATTTGAAAATAACACAACACATGAGATTTTGCAAAATCAAGAAATGCAAGAGAACACCTTGCACCTTATCTACTTTCATAACCACTCAATCTCTTTTTTGTTCACACTGGGATGCATCCCTTCGAGCACAATGTGTTCTGCTTTTCATCGCAGCCCTGTGGGCTGTACTCTTTATTCAGGTTGATCCTCTTATCTGAGCACTATGATCTCACCTCAGAGTGGAAACATGTGAGGAAGCCAAGCCATAACTCCAAACAGCCTTTATCCTCCCCAGCGTGGCTTTTAGCAGTTATATATACAGTTTTTACAGGGATTGTCTCAAGCAGTGGTTCCCAAACCTTTTCTGCAGGGCCCCCCCTTTTGTAGATAAAAATTCCAGTGCAGACATGCATTATTGATATTTTAGCCCTGCCACGCCCCTCTTTTATAACTCTGAGCCCCCCTTAGGGGTAACGCCCCTCAGTTTGGGAACTACATGGTCTCAAGGATGATTTCCATTTTGAAATTAGATCTTTTTCACCTTGGGCTATTTTGGCTTGCAATACACTAATTTCCTCTGAAGTTCCTGGCTTATATTACTACTCTGTGTGGAATTTAATATCCCAACAGTCATGGAACCAACACAACTTTAGCAACAGAAACCGATAAAGCAACAATACTGTATGTGCTGTGTGTTGCTATTGTTGCAAATTTCCCCATGTAGTTTTTTTTTTATCATAAAACTTCAATGATGCTTTAATAGCTTTAATATCTCATCTCAGTCTTGAGTTGACTGACCTTGTCAATGAAGGAAGCAAAGCGGTTGTTCAGGGTCTTGATCTGCTCCTTCTCCTCGGTGCGGACAATGTGGATGTTGGGGTCAATCTCCAGGTTCAGGGGGGCCAGCAAGCTCTTGTTCACGGTCACGGCTGTGATGGGGGCCACCATACCATTGGCCATGCCACCTCCCATACCTCCACCAAAGCCCATATAGCCAAATTCTCCTCCACCTCCTCTCTGTGCAGACCCTCCAGCCATGTACCCACCACCCATTTTAAACCCCCCAGCGCCCATAGCAGCACCACTGCTGCCCACTCCCCCATAGGAGCTGCGGACAGCGTAGCTCTGCCCGCCGCTGCCCACACTCTGCCCGCCGCTGCCCACACTCTGCCCACCGTAGCCGGAGAAGGAGCGGCTGCTGAAGCTCTGGGATGGGCCCCTGGAGGAGGAGGAGTAGTTGGTGGTCTTCATGGTTCTGACAGACATGGTTACAGAGGGTGTCTGTAGTGCTGAGGAGGTGTGAGAGGAGAGACTCTGCTGAGGGAACGAGAGTCAGGCAGATAGACGCTCCCTGGTCCCTATTTATGAGAGCAGGGGAGGGACCATGCTGAGGTGTGATTGGCTGGTATCCTCAGCAGGAGGGGGGTGAAGGATGAGGGAATGTCAGGGAAGAAAATCACATTGTGTTACACATTTACAGCGTGCTGGAGAGCGCACAGGGATTACATAATAGTCGCTGTGCCAGTTTTTATAAAACTACTGCAGAAACACTGGAAGACCTTTTTTACTTATGAAATGGCATTTTCCAAAACTTAAAACATTACATTGCTTTACAGTAAAAAAAAAAAACATCAATAAAATTATACTGTATTTCAAAAAGACATCTTAGTTGTACCATCTGCACACACACACACACACATGCAACACCACAATATAAAGTCAAACCTCGGGTATAATGAACAGGCACATCATTTTTATGACCTCTCTCTGCTACTTTACAACAGTTCTCATGGATGTGACATATTGCGGAGTAAATTGTGGGCATCCAGTGTGATGTGCTTTATGTGCTTGCGGGCTGGAACTGTATGTCTCATAATTGTGGGAGAACCTGATTAACTCACTGAATATGTTCCACTATATTATATATGTGTGATCCAACGGTTTTTGGTTAGGCGTGTTGCAACAAATGCTTGCATGAAAAAAATTTGGAAATAGCAAAGAAAGGTAAGTCGACTTTTACAGGTAGTACCATCGGAAACCTCAAAGTAAAAGCCTGTGTTTAAAATGCACTGCATGTTGCACAGTTATAAGGTGCAGCATGCAGGAGGTTTCCATTATCAGCTGTGATCAATGATCCAAACCAGACGATGCCCATCCACACACACACACAAACAAACAGGGACTATTAGTGGACATTCCTTCCGTATCAGCCAGGAGAAGAGCAAACAGAGGTTGTCTTTTTCTTTTACTATGAACCCCACCTTAGTCTTCAAGAGGTTTCCCTACCCATAAAAACACACCATAAAAAATACTAAAGCCGGATTCCCACCAAAAGTTCCCTTTTAGTCCCGGGAACTACTTTTCAAGGAACTAAAAGGTTCCTTCAGCCCACTGTTGTCTGTGTTTCCGACGCGGTCTAAAGACCTGTGAATTGCCCCGTAAATTATCCCTGAAACTTACTGTAATTTAGACCCCGGTCCTGGTCCTGGTCCTGGTCCTGGTCCTGGTCCTGGTCCTGGTCCTGGTCCTGGTCCTGGTCCTGGTCCTGGTCCTGGTCCTGGTCCTGGTCCAGTGGTTGAAACGCAATGACTTTCTCAAAAGGATAGATAGATAGATAGATAGATAGATAGATAGATAGATAGATAGATAGATAGATAGATAGACAGACAGACAGACAGACAGACAGATAGATAGACAGATAGATAGATAGATAGATAGATAGATAGATAGACAGACAGACAGACAGACAGACAGACAGGTAGATAGGTAGGTAGGTAGGTAGATAGATAGATAGATAGATAGATAGATAGATAGATAGATAGATAGATAGATAGATAGATAGATAGATAGATAGATAGATAGATAGATAGATAGATAGATAGATAGATAGATAGACAGACAGACAGACAGACAGACAGACAGGTAGATAGATAGATAGATAGATAGATAGATAGATAGATAGATAGATAGATAGATAGACAGACAGACAGGTAGATAGGTAGGTAGGTAGGTAGATAGATAGATAGATAGATAGATAGATAGATAGATAGATAGATAGATAGATAGATAGATAGATAGATAGATAGATAGACAGACAGACAGGTAGATAGGTAGGTAGGTAGGTAGGTAGGTAGGTAGATAGATAGATAGATAGATAGATAGACAGATAGATAGATAGATAGATAGATAGATAGATAGATAGATAGATAGATAGATAGATAGTGTATCTCTGTTTCCATGGTTGCACATATTGAATATCAAACCACATTTTTGGTGGTGTCATTTCATGACAGTTTATTTGAAACATGAACCCCCAACCAAGATCTCATACTGTGGAAATCATGATTCATTTGTCACTGCATGGGCAGATTTATGACTCATGATCTTTTCTCATGAAAGTTGCCTAATTTTCACCAGAATAAACCCTTTGCTCCCCTCCCTTTGTTTTCAAGGTTTTATGCGGTTATGAAAAAACTTCACCAGCAAAGGTGGCACATGTTGTGGAAAGTGCATCTTAACAACCTGAGAGGGACTTTCAGGCTTTGGACAAATCAGAAAAATGCATGTTTTGCTTGGCTGCTCTCAAACAGTGACGTGACTCTTCACAATGGAGCTGCTGTGCTAAACTTGGAGGCAACCATATATGTACAAGTCAACCAGTTTGTGCTGTTTCATTAAGTCAGCCTCTCCGACAAATAGGCTACACCAACAGATGAACGGAGCTGTGTTTATTTCACTGTGTTTGATGACTCAAACATGATTAAATTAAATCTCCTTCCTCCAAATGAGACAAACCCTGATTTTTTCTGCATGAGGAGAGTAAGAGGGTAACTTAAGAAGCCAACCTCACCCTCTGACCTTAAGTCCCTTAAGAGGCCGGTGATGCTTTGGTTTGTATGAAGCTGCTAGATTACACATCAAGTCAGGAATGTGCTGAGAGAAACACGTACATGCTACAAGACAGAGAGGAGTGGTGGAGAGAAAAGCTGAGCGAGTGGGGGGTACGAGAAGACAATTAGCAAAGATAAGAAACAAACCTATTTCACAATGATTGACAGATTGACTGAGATGTGGGCTGGGATTCATGATGGGGTACAGTAATCTTAAACAGGCTGAACGCCATAGCAAAGGGGATGACTTCCCTCCTGCATGCATCTTTACATCACACTGTAGTTTTAATGAACTTGCTGCATGCAGTGCTTTATGAACAATATAAACAATGCAAAATCAAAGTCTGGAATTGAGGAAAAAGTAGTGCAAATAGAGCAGGGAAATGCAGAAAATTAATTAAAAGGGAAAGACAAACACTATAAAAGCCTAAATGTTTTAAAGATGAGATAGCGTTGGATTCAGTTGTGGTATTAAAATTGAACTTTGCAGTCAGCAGAAGCACCCACTATCAGTGAAATCAGTTATGAAAGTCAATTCCTGCCTCGCCCTGTGATGCATGTTCAAACAGAGATTCCAGTGCACACGTGAAGGAAATCTACTTCGACACACGGTGCATGGAGTTTAACAATGGGAGAACACATTAACATGTCAGGCAGAAAGGTACAGAACATGCAGTTCTGTGGGCTCCTCACTCTTCTCTCAGTACAGTCGGTTAGTTCGTTTTGAGACTCATGCCCCCTGGTGACTGAAGATAGAAGTGTATGTTTTCAGCCCAGGACATTTTCACAGGAGGAGTGGCATGATGTGGTCACATGTTATCATCACGGCTCCTCATTGACTATGCTATATCTGCTGCATGAAACTTGATCCATACTGGAGGATGTTGCTGATTTGGTAACCACACTAGAGGCATGACTCTGGGGTTGGCAGTGTTAGTCAGCCCAGATGGAAAAATCCCAGCAAAATTTGAATGGATTAACATGAAATTTGTTTTAAACGTACATAATCCTGCATGGATGAAGCCTACTGACTTTGGTGTCCCCCTGGGGCCTCATGTATAAAAGACTGCGCAGCTTTCACACTGGAAGATGGCGTACTCACAAAATTGGAAAAGTACGTACGCACAGAAATGTTCACATGTATAAAACCGTGCGTACGCCTGTTCCTGCGCACCTTTCCTTTATACATCCCAATTGACGTGAAATTGAGCGCAGCTGCACGTGCCACTTGGTCCGCCTTGTCTCCTCCCATTAATAACTATGCAAATGACTATAAACACGCGCCATGCTGTCACTTATTGTCCAAATAACAACGGCAAATCACGCTGGAAAAGGAACAAAAAAGAAGAATTTCACAGAGTGTGAAATTGAAATGTTTGTTACTGAGGTGGAAGCTAGAAAACATATTTTATTTGATGGTCTTTCATCAGGAACCAGTAACAAACGCAACGTCTCCACAGCAGCTGACCGTGCGCTCCCGAAGGCTCCCGAAGGCTTCCGAAGGCATGTATCTCATCCAAACGGCGCCGTATAGCTGCTGCATTTGGCTCATTGTTAGGTGTGCCAGGGTCCGGTTCATCCATCTGTAGCTCCAGGGGACACAGGCTCACCACGGTGGTTTGCCACATTGTGCAGCATGCGATTTTGTTTTTGGCACGGTGGTTAAGACATGTCATCTCTGGGAAATTAGTTTAAATGTGTTTTTGTTGTGCCTTTCTGATGTTAAACATTATGCGCAAACTAGTTAAGAAATATGTGGGTTTTTTTTTTATCCAACATCATAAATAAAGCTCAGTAAGTTGAGTGGAAAAATTATTTTTACACATTTGGCGAGTTTCAGCACTTTGTAGTTTGACGCTGCCAGATGACAGAGTTTGTAGGACGGCCCGCACATTCTCACGACTGGTCTAGAGTTTGCGGTTGATTTTTATACATCCCGGTGTGAGCGTGAAACACAGCGTACGCAACATTTTAGTACGTGCGCACCGTTTATACATGAGGCCCCTGATGTTTCCTCTAGCCACTGGCGTGTTCAGGGAGTGGCCTAGGGTGGCACGGGCCACCCCTGAAATCTGATTGGCCACCCCAAGTGCCACCCCAATATCTTAAAATATGATTGGCTATATGCCCAGTCAGAGGCGGGCCACGGCACTGAATATAAACTGCACTCTTGTTTAGAGTTGCAGTTCCTTCTCAAACCTGAGAGGCAGAGATGCGCTAAAGTAGTATGTAGCCTGCAAAAAAAAAGGCGCGAAGAAGAAGAAGTTTGAGCAGGTGAACCTACAGGTGAAACAAACTCAGTCTATGAAAGCAACACGTCTCTGGAGCGTCGTCGTGAAAGATGTGAGTAGCCTACATTTTACTACACTTACTGTGCCTGTAGTTAAAAGCTGTAACGGTAATAAGCTAAACATTTACCCTGTCTTGTTTTATTTCTTTTTATTGTAATTGGCACAAGGCTGTCATCATCTCATCTCATTAGCAAACACTGTTTTGACTGTCAACGATGCTAAAGCTACTATTTAGCCATCTAGCCCTCCCAGTCAGCAGTGCTGCATGTGAGCGGAGTTTTTCAGCTCTAAAGCTCATTAAAACTCATTTGAGGACAACCATGCTAGACAACAGACTAAGCCATTTAGGTTTGCTAAGTATTGAGTCAAGAAGAGCGAGGGCACTCAACATGGATGATTTTATCAAAGTGTTTGCAAGCAAACACAAGAACAGGCGAATTGCACTGTTTTAACCCTCCTGTTTTCCTCAGGTCAAGGAAGGAAGAAGGGAGGGAGGAAGGACGGAATGAAGAACAGAGGAAGGACAGAGGGAGGAAAGAAAGAGAGAAGGACAGGAAGAAGGGAGGGAGGAAGGAAGCAAGGAAAGAAGGACAGAGGGAGGAAAGAAAGAGAGAAGGACAGGAAGAAGGGAGGGAGGAAGGAAGCAAGGAAGGAAGGAACTGTCAAAACAGATTGGGTCTCTTGAATGGTAATACTAGGTAATACTAGAGTAACCAACACTGTAGCACATGTAAAGTTTATAATTTGTTTGGTTAAATAATTTGTTCAAAGAGGCGTATGTATTCTAAATATGTTTGCACTTTATAGGCGGAGAGTGACTGTGTTTTTTAATGTGCATTGTTTTCTTATGTTGGCTTTTGGAGTCACAGGTTATTTTGTAGCATTATTACTGTAACAAATCAGTGTTGAAACAAGATTTGTTACAAGTGATGTAAGCTTTTTTTATGCACACGTAAGCTCTGGTAAGATCAGCTATCTCTGTTGATAAAATATTCTACACGGTCTGTACCTCCAACCATTTACGTTGTTGCACATGTAAAGTTTTGCACAGTTTTGTCAAGTAAATATTTTGCCCAAAGAGTTATTTATTTTAATTTTGTTGGCACTTTATAAAGTGACTGTTTTAGAATAAGGATTTTCTTTTGTATGTAACCTACTTTGGGAATTTACAAATTATTTTGGCATTATTTAACAGTTCACTTTACAATGTTAAAACAAGATGTGCTGGTATGTGAGGAGGGATGTGACTTTTGTTTATACCTGGGAGTTCAGGTTTCTCTGTTGCTGAGAATACTACAGTAACTTACTACACTGTGGCACATGTGACAAGTTTTGTCAAGTAAATGATTTGCCCAAACAGGCTTATTTATTGTAATTTTGTTGGCACTTTATACAGAAAGTGCATTGTCTTTTTTTTATGTACTGTATATCATACCTTGAAAGGTTGTTTTGAGGTTAGAATAAAGTATGGTAGTTTTCAATCACATTTGTATGTTGCCTTTTCCTGAATGTTGTGACTAGTAGGTCTATTCTTGTTTGCAGTGTTAGTAAATGAAGTAGATATGGGTTGTGGAGACAAAAATGGTAAATTAATGCTATGCCGACACCTGGGTGTGGGTGTGTATTTTCTTGTGTGTGTGTGTGTGTGTGTGTGTGTGTGCGTGCGTGCATATGTGAGTGTATATGTCTGCGCAGGCGCTCCTGCTCACACTTCATGCCACCCCTGCATAAGTCAGTGCCCCACTGGTGCCACCCCTATCAAAAATGTCTGGACACGCCTCTGCCTCTAGCGCCACCATGAGGTTGACATTTGTGATTCTGAGTGAAATATCTTCACAACCTTTGGATGGATTTCTGTGAATTTTGCTATGGATAGTCAGTCAAACTTTATTTGTATAGCACGTGTACATGATAAAAATGAATAAAAAGCAAACAACAATAAGAACAGAGGAAAAACAATAAACATAATGTGCACATAACAGCAGAGAAAGAGTAGCAGCACAACAGAAAATAAACTTAATCAAACGCCAGCGAGAAGAGGTGAGTCTTTCAGCAGCGACTTAAACGATTCTGTGGTCTGAGCAGTTTTAATATGAAGAGGTAAACTGTTCCAGAGAGAGTAGGGGCGGCCACCGCAAAGGCTTGATCGCCCCTGTTTTTGAGTCTAGTTCTGTTGACATCCAGGAGCATCTGATTGGTTGACCTCAGTGCTCTAACTGGAGTATGAAGGTGCAATAGTTCTGATAGCTAAGGTGATGCCAGCCCATTTAAAGCCTTAAAAACAAGCAATAAAATCTTACAATGAATCCGGAAATGGACAGGAAGCCAGTGGAGGGAGGCCAGAACTGGTGATATGTGATCACTTTTTCCAGTTAGAAAGCGAGCAGCTGCATTTGGGAAGAGACGACTGTTCTAAACCCACATACAAAGAATTACAGTAGTCTAACCGAGAGGTATAAAAGCATGTGTATCCCTGGGACACAGATAGACCTTTACCTTGGCCAGAAGCCTTAAGGTCAAGGTCCACAGAGCAGTGGTTCTCAAACCTTTTTGTGTCAAGGACCCCTAAATTGATACACATTAGGTCACAGACCCACATTTGATGAGATTTCTCTTCAGGGACCTCCATCTGAAAATATTTTGGTTGTTAGATATGATTAACACCAGAATTATATAGGTGTCAAAGTTGAGGAGTTAACCATGGAGGAAGTGAAACCTATGATCAGAATACTCTTATGACTCTTACTCACTGAATTAAATAGTGAAGATAAACTATTCCTCATTTTTCTGGGGACCTCCTGGAACTCCCTCAAATACCCCCTAGGGGTCCCCGGACACCTGGTGGAGAACCGCTGCCCTAGAGAATAAATTCAATGATGAATGAATTTGGTGATCCATTAACTATTTTAACTAGAAAAATAAAAAAATGTCCAAAACAAACTGCAAATACTTGCAAAACAGCCATAGGCCTACTTTGTATTTAGTGCTAATATGCAAATGTTAGCATGCCAACAGGCTAAACTAGTGGTGCAAGAAGTATTCAGACCTTTACTTAAGTAAAAGTAGCAATACCACAGGGTAGAAATACTCTGTTACAAGTTAAAGTCCTGCGTTAAAACTTTTACTTTAGTAAAAGTACAAAATTAATAGCATCAAAATATAGCCTACTTTAAATACCAAAAATAAAAGTACTCCTTATGAAGAATGGCCCATTTCAGAAATATGTACATTATATTATTGGATCATTTATAAGCATTAATGTGCTCATCACTGTAATGTTGCAGCTGGTTAAGGTGGAGCTATTTCAATGCATAGGCATACTTTATACACAGCTAGCTTGTGAATTTCCCTCCTTAACATATTGTATCTTATCTTACAATAATGTGTCATATTTTATTTGTTAATTATATGGTTAATCCGAATCTACAAAGTTGCCTCGTTATCAAATAGTGGATTAAAAAGTACAATATGTGCCTCTGAAATGTGTGGAGTGGAAGTATAAAGTAGCAGAAAATGGAAAAAGTAAAGTAGGCTGCGAGTAGCCTACATGAAATTTGTACTTAAGTACAGTACTTGAGTAAATGTACTTCGTTACTTCCCACCACTGGGCTGGTCTTAAATGATTGCATACTGCTGTTTGCTTGTTCTGGTACTAAATGTGCTTTCAAAGGTGTCAAAAGATAAGACATTTCCTTCATACGTATCTTTAAAAGACAGTCTATCAGGTAGTGAAGTTACCACATGATAAATGGGGGTATTGGTGACTCTCCGCTGTAACAGTTCTAACTCACTGCTTCTTTTATGTCTTCCTGTGAAAAGTCTTTGAGCTAGAAATGGACATGACATCCCACAGAGAAAATGCCTCTTAGTCGACACATTTCGCTAACCTCTGATGTGTGACCCCCTGCACTTTGTTGACGATCCTGGCCTTAAAACTTGAATATAGATAGACATTAAAAAGATTAACAAAATGCTTCTTTTTGTGCCTTTTGATCATCTTGTGTGAGTCAATAGCGGATGATCAAGAGAGGAAGGGAGGATGTAGGAAAGTGAGTGTGTGAGAGTGTATCACACTCACATGCATGTCCGCATTCCTTCGTGCATCTGTCAAGGTGCCCACAATCATATGCATAAAAATGCATATGCATGTATGCAAATATATTTGTTTGAGTTTGTATATAAGCATGTGAGGGCTCTCAATCTGCACTGCAGCTGGGCGAAAGGAAACCAAAGAGAAAGAGGGAGGGGAGTGGAGTTCATTCAAGGCCACGCCAGGCTGAGAGCGGTAATAAACTGAGAGTTGTCCAAGATTCGTGAAGCACTAAAACTCCTCTAGTAGTTTCCAGATTCCTGCTGTGTGTGACTATGACTCACAGACTCCGGCCTTTTACTCTTTTCCTCTGCTTTTTTCCTGTCTTATCTGGGAAAGAGGTGTGCTATTCAGATAAGATCATCGCATGTGAGGGAAAAAAGTTATCATTCACGGAAAAAAAGTCCTCATAGGGACACAAAATATCTTCAATTAAAAGCAGGATATGTGCGACAAATGTGCAATTTACTAGAAATGTTAAATAGAACTATTGGTCAAGGTATGTTCCTGTTGCTATTTGTCAATTTCTTGTTTTTTTGCTGTCCTGGCGGGCGAGGCATAATGTTGCCAACACACATTCAAACAAACACAACGGCGGAGACGCTGTCATGAGTTATGAGTCATGCTGATTTAATTCATCGTTCCTCTTTATATCTGCCTGTCCTCATCACGGGCTGGATTCATCAGTGTTTCCTTTGCTTTTTGCTTCCCTATAGTATGTGCTGCTTTTCCCTTCTTATTGAGTACTGCTAAAAGAGAGCAGTGAATAAATGAACAGCGAGGGGCTGGAGTGAAGTGTGAGAAACACTGAAACTTGATCGACCGTGAAGGTGAGGTAAGATCAGGAAAGAAAAGAACTAGGTTGTATGAAGCTCAGGAGGGTGTTTGAGACTTTGCCAGATTCCCCTGGGGTGGTTCATTAGGTTTTGTTATCCAGCTCTCTCGGGCCCAGTGTGAAGATCCGCTCTGACCACAACTTTAGCCCCAATTAAACTTATATGAGCCTTTCCAAGGTCCTGCCAGAACAATGCATGTAAAAGCTTGGTATTTAGGAAAATTATCCCTTTTTTGGATAGTGTTTCATGCCAATTGTATATAATTTAGTTCCCAGGGACAGTATGGCACCATGGCATTTATTTAGTCACTTTGATGCAAAAATAAAGCACATTTACTTTGAAATGAGTGACAGTAACATTATTCGTGATTATACGTTGACCGGTCTTGTGATTCTTTGGTTTGTTTTTTTCCTGTGATTCACACAGGATTAATGCAAAAAGAGCACTTTTCGTACTGAGATATCAAAGGTCTCGACACACCAGGATAAGGCTTCAAAGATAATAGACAGAGCTGATTTGATCACCTATAGTATGATTGGTGAATGAGGGCAGCTTTTCTTACCTTTTGATTGTGTTCTGAACAATGTGCTATTGGCTTACTTTTGTTCTTCAGGCATCTTATCTCTTCTCGGGTCTTCAGGGTGTATATGAAGCTTGGGCGTTCTTAGGTTTCCTTTTACAGTATATTGTCCGAATTGAAATGCCATTGGCAACTGTTGTTTATCAGTAAATCAGTTCAGTTTTCTGACTGCAGCTATTCTGATAAACATTCATTTCCAGTGATTCATTTAGCTCTTTAAGAGTAGAAGCCAGAAAAGAAATATAGTCCCCCCCTGTTGCCCCTCTGTTTTAGCAATCAGTGCTGCAGCTGCACCGTATCTCTCGTTCAGTTTAGTCTAGATAGGAAGGTCGTCAAAATCTATTTATTTTGGGGCATGGCTGACCACAAACTATGCAGCAAATGGTAGACATTCTGCCTTTTATGGGCAAACCAAAGGAATTTTGTTTGCTTACAAAGTAAACCTCATTTTGAAACGAATATTCAACCCTTTAACTTTTAGTTTTAACTCTATTCCAGCCTTCTCCGTTAGCACATGTACTTTACCCTGCATGGACAACATGTCTTTTTATACCACCTTCTTTCTTTTGTTGTTAACTCTGGTTTATGTGATCTCTTTATAGTTTAATTAAATAAATTAGCTTGGGTTGTTCGAACGTAAATGTGTTTTCACAACAGAAAAATTGCTCACACATTTCCTTGGAGACAGAAAATACATTGTCGGTTAAAAAAAAGGGAACATGTGGGTGAATGAGAGAGCAGGGAGGGGGAGCAGGAAAGGGAGACTGGGGGCGATGCTGAAGTGGGCAGGGTCTGAGAGACCAGCTGTGATTGCATGAGAGAAGCAGGAGTATAAGTTCCCAACTTCCCCCTGCCAGCGTCACTTTTTAAGCCGCCCAGCAGTGTGTCTCCACATCTCATTTTTCACTTCATTCTCTGCGGTGCCTAAAACTTCTCCACAATGAGCTTCAAAAGATCCAGCGTGATGCAGACCCGCTCCCAGCCCCAGCACCGTGCTTTCAGCATTTCTGGCGGTGCTGGTGGATATGGCTCCCGCATCTCCTCTGTGGCCTCACCGTCCCTGCGGTCTGGTGCCCCTATGACCTCTTCATCGTCCTTCAAGCTGAGCAGTGGAATGGGTGGTGGTATGGGTGGTGGTATGGGTGGTGGTATGGGCTCAGGTTTTGGTGGTGCCGGTTCATCCAAGGCTGGTGGTGGCGGCGGTGCTGGGATCATTGGCAACGAGAGGGGAGCCATGCAGAACCTGAACGACCGCCTGGCCAACTACCTGGAGACGGTGAGGAACCTGGAACAGGCCAACCAGGAGCTGGAGATGAAGATCATGGAGGCTATGGAGAAGGGAGGGCCCAGCTTGAGAGACTACAGCAAGTACGAACCCATCATCGAGGACCTACGCAGACAGGTAAGCATGACAATGAATGATGATCATGGAGATGAAAAAGGGGGAAGTTGGAAATGTGGGAAGTTGTGGTTGTTGGTCTTTGATACAGCGAGGTGAGACAGACAATGAGGGTTGTAAAAGATATGAGTGTTTAAATGCTTGATGGGGCCTCTACTATTGAATGAATGAGTGCATGTGATGGCACTCATCTTCCCAATCAAAGTTTCAAATGTAGACCTACTTGTGTCAGTAAGTTTTATCAGTGTATTGATTATTTATTCATTGCCTAACATTGCAAATAAGGATTGTGAACACTGATCCTGGGACGGGCAGCATTTCCTTTGTAAGTTATCAAATTTCAAAAGAGAATGAAGGGTGTGGTTGCTCTAAGGCTCTAAACCCTCCCCCATAAAACTCGTTTTAAGTGTCCAGAACTTCCTCTGATGATTCACCAACACGCGGGTTCTCAAGTTCTCAAGCTCTCAAACAAACCTCTGCCACACAAAAGCCTTTCCAAATGGCCCTGCTTCTTGCAAATGGCGACTCTACAAGCATTCTTTGGTGTAGGAGGAGGGCCCCAATGTGAAACAGATGTGTGGTAAAAACACACACACACAAAGGATCTCGGACTGAGTGTGAGTGTGCACACAGATGCGTGTGAGCGTAACAATCAGCCCCCACTGTGTAGAATCAAATGTCACATTCCTCTGCAGACTCCAAATCTTCAATGTCACATAATGACACATTGATGGAGGCACTTTGTCTTTCTGGACACATAAAGGCACAAGTATTTCCCCTTTTCCTCTGAGGCAGTTTACACACAAACCCACAAACACACTCACGCACAAAGAATTTTTCATTCTATGCACACATAAACACATCCAGCGATATATACAAAGACAAAGACAGACGGAGACAGTGCAGCTGTGTGAGAATTAGAGAGAAAAAAATCCTCTCTGCATGAGTTATTCAAACAGGAAATCCATGTTTCCAACAATGCTAAAACAAACCAGATTCAGTTCTGGCACAGGAACATCCTCTTTTCCTGTCCTTCAGTTTGTGGTTCCTCATTTCACTAACAGTTACCATGGATTCAATGTAATCTGACTCTGGGGTTTCTATTGTTTCATAAGGGAAATAGTGATTCAAATCACATGTTCATATTCTGTGGCTGTGTGAATCACTGCCATCTCATAGCACATGATGATTGAAGCATTGGAGGAAGAGGCTTCTGGTGAAACAACTGTGTTCTTTATAACCATGAAAACTTTCTTTTGGCTTATATTCTTTTTTCTGTCCAGATCTTCGATAAGATTTTGGAGAACGCTCGCTTTGTGCTCCAGATCGACAATGCCCGTCTTGCTGCTGACGACTTCAAAGTGAAGTATGTTTGTTTTAAATTGAATTTCAGAGTTATTTATGCTTTTTAGATATTAAGATTGTACATCATGTTCGAAGGAAGACATGCTTTGGTGTCAAACGATATTATAGACTTTGCAAATGGAAGCCCATGCAGAGTTTGTATGTGCAGAGCATGTGGCCTATTATGTAGAACAGGTTTGTGTCTGAAACACTTCTTTGACATTTCAGTCATGCCATTTCGTAACTTTACACAATACAGTACAGAGTGAATGACAGTATGTGTCTGTGCACTCCTACAGGTTCGACAATGAGATGGCAATCCGCCAGTCTGTGGAGGCCGACATCGCTGGGCTGAAGAGAGTCATAGATGACACCAACATGACCAGGATGAACATCGAGAGTGAAATTGAGAATGTGAGGGAGGAGCTCGCCTTCCTGAAGAAGAACCATGAGAACGTGAGTTCACACTACATCCAGATGAACCATCACACTTTACTATTGGAACAGTGGCTCACAAGCATAGACTGTATATAAGAAGTGAAAGTTGTTAGATGTTAAAGTTGTAAGATGAAAACACGGACAACTCCCAGACTGGACAACACCATGGTAGTAACCTGTCAATCACAAGGTAGCCACGCCCTAAAGCATACACTGCTTTACGGTCTATTTAACTCTAAATGGGACCATAATTTCCTAAATGAAAATCATGCTGTATTGAATAAGACTTGTAACTAGCGATTGAGACCATAAACTCATGTTTACTGAGGTAATAAATCAAGTGAGAAGTAGGCTCATTTCCTCATAAACTTATACAATCAGACTTCTTTTTGCAACCAGAGGAGTCGCCCCCTGCTGGCTATCAGAAAGAATGCAAGATTAAGGCACTTTCTCATTAGCTTCACTTTTCAGACCTTGACATTGCCCACTGCTCGAATGTCACACGCCATGAATATGTTTGTTCATTTCTCGCTTTCTGTCGGTCCTATAGGAAGTGATGGAGCTGAGGAATCAGATCTCGCAGTCAGGCGTGCAAGTGGACGTTGACGCTCCCAAAGGTCAGGACCTGGCCCAGGTCATGGCAGACGTGAGGGGCAACTATGAGAAGATCGCCGTGAAGAACGCAGAAGACCTCAAACATTGGCATGAAAATCAGGTGATGCAGTGTTAAAAAGGGATAATAATTTGCAGCAACTATCTTTGTTTGTTGGCTAACACCCTTTTACGCCTCTCCCTTTCAGATTGCGGATGTGCAGGTGGAGGTATCGCAGAACACAGAAGCTCTCCAGGGAGCCCAAATGGAGAAGAGTGACCTATCCAGACAGTTACAGACCCTGGAAATTGAACTTGCATCACAACAGAGCTTAGTAAGCATGCATATATTTTCTTTTTTCTTTAAAATATCATGACCGTTACATAACGTTTTGCATGTTTTCCCAAATTAGACTTGTCTAAAATCCTCTTTGGCAGACATCTGATTCCTCCTTTTCAATCCTTTATCAGAGAGCCTCCTTAGAGGACACACTACGCAACACAGAGCACCGAAACAACATGGAAATGGAGAGGTACAACACCATCATTATGCGCCTGGAGGAGGAGCTGACCAACTTGCGTGCAAACATCCAGCAGCAGACCCAAGACTACGAGGCGCTGCTCAACATGAAGATGAAACTGGAAGCCGAGATTGCCACTTACAAGAGCCTGCTGGATGGTGATGACTTCAAGTAAGAGTTAGGTGTTGGAGAAAAGAACAGATCCAAGCAAGGTGTTGATGGTGGTGGAGGTGAATACTAAAATACCTTGTTATCACAGTTTGCATGGTCAAGCACAACTACATCATAAAGTGAGGCAGTCAGTTCACAGTTCAACATGAATATTTTGGAAACTGTTTCATTTGTGTTTTGTACAGGCTCCAGGATGCCCTGGATGAGCTGGCAGCCACAAGCTAATTTGGAACAAAGAATCTGGGTCCATCCCAACATCGAAAGCAGAAAAAGCCACAACTATTCATTATGGAAAACATTCCATACTGGTCCAATCAGCTAAAGCCAGTTTTGAACCAAAACCACATTCTGTGTAAGCCATAAATGATTTAAGCAATTTTGACTAAAGGCACCGCAGTGAAACAGGCAGGCTATTTGAAAAGCAACCGTTGCCTGACCTGAAAGCAACATAAAAATGAATAAAACCACATGTTGACACACAGTCATGGCTCTCTCTTGTGCATTTGTTATGTTACATATAAGAATGTGTATGTTATGTTTTGTTTTTGTCATATTAATTGCATCAAAGTCCTTGTTAATTGAGAAAAACAAAGTCTTAATTAATTACATGATTTTAACTGACAGATAATAATATAGCTTCTGTTGACAAAACAGCCACACCCCAAGAAAATTAATGTCGGACATATTACATGATTTTATTGCTGGCTTAATTATGAAGATGAATGCTAGTATTATTGAGCCTCGTTCACCAACCGTTCTTAAAAAGAAATTTCTTCTTAAAACCCACTTATGCAGTTTTCACAAAGATTATGATATTCACCAATGTTTTCTTATTTGGGATTTGTTAAGAACATAATCTAAGCACACTCAAGAGCACAATTACGCACATTTGAGTGCTGACATGTGAAAAAAAAAAAAATTTCTTCAATTCTACAGTTTTATAATATGGGATTTACATTTTTTATCATTTATAATATTTTTAATAATTATTTTTATTACTGTAAATAAATAAATAAACGCTACTCTAACACATCAACACTTAACAAGTAATAGCATCCCATGCATCTTTTTTTGTGTTATTTTGTATCCACTACTGACGCTGTTAAATATGACAGCTCGTTTGGCGTTCACTTCCTGCAGAACTACCTCCACCTCAGAACTATTTAAGTTTTTTTCAACCTTTGGAGTGCTGTGCTCCACCCTCTTTTGCATGGGCGTTTCAATTTCTGTGTGCACACGGTCCTGCAGTCTCATGCCATTTTATGGGGATTGGCGGAGCGTTTACCTGCTAATTCAACTGGCCCATGCCTTCCATTTGCGAAGACAATGGGATTCATCATCGTAAGAATACAGGTACGAATAACTGCGGTTTAACAACATGTCATGAATCTGACATAGACTTTTCTTAGAACCTTTCTCAAGAACAAATTTAAGAAGAAACTTCGGAAGATATTGGTAAATGAGGCCCAACATTTGTTGAGTCCTCCATGCACACCTTCGGGTGCTTAAAGCTGCCTTAATTGATGTTTGGCCACTGGGGGGCAGCAGAAGGTCGAAACAAGCCAGGAGACACACTTCATATATCTGTTATGGTGATATTATCTTTCCATTAAAATCAAGTTTCTGGTAGAATGCCAAAAGTACAATATTAACTGGCCTTTTAGCTCTGGGTTGGTTACAATCAACTCCTCTTGTCTTCAGCTGGTTTATAATATGAAGAATACAGTGCAAACCTACATTTTTGTTAACTCTCTTTAAATACTCTCCTAAATTCAAAATTTGAATAATGTAATCCTTTTTAATCATGTTCTTATCCAGTTATTTAAAAAAGAAAAACAAAACACACATACTCGTAAGTGGAAAGTAACTAAAGTACTGCTATACTTTTCAGGTACTTGTACTTTAGTTGAGTATTTCTATGTAATGCTACTTTCTACTTACATTTCAGAGGACGAATTGTATCTTTTTACTCCACTGCATTCATTTGACAGCTGTAGGCTGGTTACTAGTTTTCAGGTAATGATTTTACATAAAAAACACAATTGCATTTCATTGTTATTTTATTATACTCATTATTTTGATATCTATATTGCTCAAGATTCCACACTTTTTTATTGCATTATTTATTCCTTGTATGTGTAGTCTTTTTTAATACAATGCACCATTTGAGGGCAAACACAATATCGTTATGCTTGCATAATGACAATAAAGTTCTTGAATTTAATTGGAAAAATATGATGCATTGTTATAGATTAACTATGCAACAGTAGCCTATCACCGGCTATAACAAAATGCTGCTCACACATTAAAGCATTAGTCCAATAATATAATGATATAACAGTGTGAAAGGGTGTCTTTAATATGCCTCAATGCACATATACAGTACCACGGTTTGGGTTTGGGCCTTGTAAGATTTTAAATCACATAATTCACAATTTCACCACTCATTTTTACGACGAGTATTAATACCTGGAGCTGTGCACGCTCAAAACTGTGGAGATGACAGTCGACTTCTGAAGGAACCCCCCCAACACTGCCCCTCATCTCCATACTGAACAGCACACTGTGTCTGCTGTGGAAAGAAACCTTCAGATTTCTGGGATCCACCATCTCGCAGGACCTAAAGTGGGCGCCCATCAAGAAAAAGACCCAGCAGATGATGTACTTCCTGCCCCAGCTCAGAAAGTTCAACCTGCCTCAGGAGCTGCTGACACAATTCTACACTGAAATAATCCAGTCTGTTCTTTGCACGTTTATCCAGTGGTGGTAGAAGTACTCTGATTTTTCACTTAAGTAAACATAGAAATACCATTGTCTAAAAATATGCTATTACAAGTATACCTAAGCCCTAAATTAAAAATGTTACTTAAGTAAAAGTACAGAGGTATTATCAGCAAAATGTACTTAACGTATCAAAAGTAAAAGTATGCAGAATGGCTCCTTTCACAATGTTATAGAATATTCTATTTTACCATTAACAAATACATGTAAGAGCATTTTAATGTTGTAGTTTTTCAACGTGGAGACAACTACCGGATATATTAGTAGTATAGTACTGCATCATATCATTTAAGCAGAACATGTGTTTTTCATGTAAAATGTATGCTGGTATCTACAGATGTCAGATAAATGTAGTGGAGTAAAAAGTACACCTGTGAAATGTAGAGGCGTAGAAGTATAAAGTAGCATAACATGGAAATACTCAAGTAAAGTACAAGTATGTCAAAATTGTACTTAAGTACAGTAAATGTAAGTTACATTCCACCACTGTGTCCGTCACTGTGTGGGTTTGGATCAGCCACCAAACAGGACAGGAACAAACTACAACGGACAGTCAGGACTGCAGAGAAAATCACTGGTGCCAACCTGCAGTCCATCCAGGACTTATAGCTATACTCCTCCAGAGTCAGAAAAATGAGCACTGCAGACCCTTTCACACCCCGGACACAACCTGTTCCAACTTCTCTCCTCTGGTAGGCGCTACAGAGCACTGTACGCCAGAACGACCAGACAAAAGAACATTATCCCTCGGGACATCACTCTGATGAACACTTAAATCAGTCAGTGGTGTAGTGGTCGTTGATGAAGTGGGTGTACTACTAGGTAGATGGATAGTAGGTTACTGTGGAGGAAGTGAGTATACTCTCCTATATATTCCAGTGGCAGTTTTGCTGATAGGTGCTGTTAACCACCAGAAAAAGAGGTTTACGTTCCCAATATACCCGTGTATATCCTCCACTACACCACTGCAAACACTGTCAATAAGTGACACCAAAACATCCACATGCTCCCATTATGAACTATATTTTTTACAGTTTACAATGCACATAGTACATATCATCATGCACTGTCACTATATCCTGCACACTGTAAATAGGCCTACTGCATATAGACAGGCTATATATGCACATACTGTAGACATACCATTCCATGTATATCCATTCAGTATTTATTTATTTGCACTAACCTATTTGTATGATTTACATGACAACTTACAGAATATTTGACTTGTATATAGTTTGTTTATTTTATTTTTGTTGTTGGTCATTTGTGCTTTTTATTGCCTATATTTACAGGCTACACCTATTTTTCCACACGTGTACATAATAGTGCTCTCTATTCTTTATTTGTGGTCCTTGTTCTTAGCTGTTATGTCTTTTTCTGTGTAAATACACTGAGATTAATGAAAAACAACAGAGTCAAATAGCCAGTGCAGATTAAGGTGGTCAGGGCCCCCTAGGCTACTCTTTGTGTGGGGCCCCCTTCTCATCATGCCATGTGTAAAAGTGTGCTAGGAATGTTACACGGCCCACAGGTAAACACTCGGAAAGCATGCACACACACATTGAGACAGCCGTTAAGCCTTGAAATATCTAGCAATTTAGGGATTTTCATAGATCTTGGACACGGTGTTCTTTCAGTTATTGTGCTTTTGGTTTTTGTGCTCTGTGATGATATTGCCGCTATTCTGTCCTGCAGCAGTGACGAATCAGCTGTGTAATTTGTAAAAATGATTTTTTTTATGGGCCAATAGTCAAGGTTGTTCTTTTTTTTTCTCTTAAATGATTAAAAATATTCTGGCCAATCCGGGGCCCTTGCAAACATGGGGTCCCTAGGCTGCAGCCTAGACCAGCCTGTGCATTAATCCACCCCAGCAAATGGCAATAAAGCTGATTCTGATAAATATGAACATTTAAAGCTGCAGAGATTTTTGGTTCAAAGATTTGGAGACTACTATAAAAGATAGATAGATAGATAGATAGATAGATAGATAGATAGATAGATAGATAGATAGATAGATAGATAGATAGATAGATAGATAGATAGATAGATAGATAGATAGATATAGATAGATAGATAGATAGATAGATAGATAGATAGATAGATAGATAGATAGATAGATAGATAGATAGATAGATAGATAGATAGATAGTAACTTTATTGATCGCGAGGAAAATTCAAGTTTCCAGCATCACAGTTACATAGTGCAAAGCATGTTAGTAAAAAGGCAGTAAAAAAAGTTAGTAATGCAAAGTACAAAGTACAAAAAAATATACCAGATATAAAAATACAAGGAGATGAAGAAAACTGTTAAAACTGAATATAGTGCAGAGTAACAGCTGTGATACACGTCTATTAAAAAAGTGAATATCCCAGCCCATTGACATGTGTCCTCTGTAGTGGACATTTTGTCTACATGCATATCCTCTTACTCTTTTTTCCTACTCTATCAACCCCTGATGTGTTGTAAAGAGGACATCCTAGGCTTTCCAGTGATGTGGCATGTGTTTTTTTTTTTAATTAATTTGAATGTATTCTTGGTTTAATATCACTCTACAGCCATAATCTGTTCATTTTTTGTTTGTCTTTTCACACTGAAATAGTCCTGTAGTCCACTACAGTGGACAATAAAAATAAAGTTTAACAAGCCTAAATTGTTAAGATTTTCTTTTTAACCCTAAATAGGAAGGAAATCACAAAAAAAAAGTAATTGGAAGACACTTTTTTTTAACTTGGTTCCCAGGAGGATATAGTGCAGAAGAGACTGTTAAAAATGAGTATAGTGCAGTGTAAATAAATTAACAACACTGAGAGTTACAGCTAAAGTTAGTTATGTCACTAAATATGACAACAACAAAAAACTAGAGATAAATATCTTGTCATTTCTAGCCGAGCAGATGCATGAAAGCAGATGTGGCTGAGGAGTGAAGAAGCAAACAAGGGAGGAGACAAGACGCGTGAACGGCGATGCGCGCTCCCGACAATAAACCTATGACGCGTTCATCCGGGAACTTCAACGAACTCGTTCTCCAACATGGCGGCGTCAGGTGAGGTTTATGAGGGTGAACGATCTGGGTCGGTTGGGACGCAATTTTAGCCGATTTAACCTCGATTTAATTAAACTTACGCACTTTTAAGACTACTAATACCTTGTCTTGTTCATTAGCGTCGTTGTCCCGCGTCTATAAATCGTTTCTACGGGTTGTTTTGGCCGCCGGTAAAGACGGTGTAACTGCGAATGAACGACTTGCACAATCTCTCCACATTTTTTTTTTGTAACCTAACATGCGGTTTCTTTCTCTCTTAAAACGTGTTATTGTGATGTTTATGTTGACTCATTTTGGGTAAACTAAGTCCTATATGTGTTGGATATTGTGTGGCAGGTTGTGAAATGTTGCTAACTGCGTGTTAGTGCAGGGCAGAGCTTGGCACGTTTGTGTAGCGGTGTAGCAGCAGCAGCTCGCCGTGGCGCCTCACAGAGCAGAGAAGCATCGCTGGGCGCAAGCGCGTTTCTTTAGTGGAGGAGGGGTTGGGCCGAGGAGAAGTCCGAGGAGAGTCTCCCCACGTGTGCAGCCTTGCTCCTTTAGTTATCTGTGCTTTTGATGAAACGAGGCAGCTGGACTGAGAGCTTGAGCTTGGTTAGGGTTTGCAATCTGAAATACTTTCCTTTTGGCACAAGCTCCACAACTTTGAGCCGGTCCAAGTCTTGGATGATGGCGCACTTGGATCGTGGCGCTGCGACGCACACTAGGCCCTAAAAACCTATCCTACAGCCAGCTAAGCAGGGATACTTCCCCCCTCCACCCCCACCTCTCAGTCAGCACACTCCTTTGCTGCTGACTAAGCCCGCATAGGACATAAAGACAAGCGATCTGCGTAGATCTGAGCAAGCAAACACAAACAACCCGGCACTAGTAGTTATGCTAAGCTAGCTTTAGCAGAAGTCCAGGGGTGCGTTCCAAATCGCATACTTTTTCTTTTTTACTTCTAGTACGTACTGCAGCTGTGTGGTGTTGCATGCAGTATGCATACATTGTGCCTTTAGTACGTACTGTGTTCCAATACCCATACTACCCTATTTAGTATGCCAGAAAAGGATTTAGTATGTCCCAATACATATGTCAAATGCAGTATTATATACTTTTTACTTTTAGTACATACTGCAGCTGTGTAGTGTTGCATGCAGTATGCATAACATTGTGCCCTTAGTACGTACTGTGCGTTCCAATACCCATACTACTTCTATTTAGTATGCCAGAAAAAGATTTAGTATGTCCCAATACATATGTAAAATGCAGTATTATATATATATACTTTTTACTTCTAGTACGTACTGCAGCTGCCCTTACAAAGTACGTACTGTTGCATGCAGTATATGCATACAACTTTATACTTCCTCATAACATTGCACCTTGAACTTTGACCCTCATGTATCCCCTGCACAGAGGGTTGTGTGTCAGAATAGCCAGAAAAGCATGCTGACTTGCATACTGCAAAATGTGACCGGGTGTAGTATGACATCCTGGTATTTTTTGGCATACTGCATTTGACATATTATGTATTGGGACATACTAAATCTTTTTCATAGTAGGGTAGTATGAGTATTTGAACACACAGTACGTACTAAAGGCACAATGTTATGCATACTGCATGCAACACTACACAGCTGCAGTATGTACTAAAAGTAAAAAGAAAAAGTATGCAATTTGGAACGCACCCTAGTACTGCTAAAAGTTAACAGCTCCTAGCATGCTGATGTCATGTTAAGAAAGCGATTAAGCATGTCAGTACGTTGTTTTGGAGGGTACAAGGCAACAATGTAAACAATGACATGGCATTATGTAGTGGTAAAGTAGTTGTTAGCCACGTGTGTTGCTCTTTATGTGTATATTACGCAGCTCCCTAGCATGCTGATGTCACGTTAAGAAAGCCATTAAGCATGTCAGTATGTTGTTTTGGGGGTTTTAGAGGGTACAAGGCCAGTTGTAAACAATGACATAGCATTATGTAGTGGTAAAGTAGTTGTTGTTGCTCTGTATGTGTAGCAGGTTTTGTAATGTGTGTAAAGAATGTCCTGACAGCTGGGATTTTCACAATAAAGCTCACAGCCCAGCTTTGTCGTCGCTCCCCTTTTTCTCTGCCTCAGACCAAAACAAACCAGACCTGCTCTGTGAGTTATAGCTGGGTGTGAATCCCCCATGCATGTGCAACCGGCAACTGTTTGCCATTTGAATATATACTAAGAGTCATGTAAGCGTGGCTCATTGAATCAGACTCCCAAGGTATATTCCTCCAAAATGCAGCAAACATGCGGTCCGAGGGTTTGAACATGTACCCTGATTAATGCACCTTGCACTGCATTCTTCGAGCGAGTTATAGCTGTGTGTATCCCCCATGTGCAACTGGCAACTATTTGCCATTTGAATATATATACACTATACAAGAGGAATGTTCTTGCCATGTATGGAGACGTGGCTCATTGAGTCAGACTCCCAAGGTATATATTCTTCCAAATTGCGGCAAACATGCGGTCCGAGGGTTTGAACATGTCCCCCAATTAATGCACCTTGCATTGCATTCTTCGAGCTGAAACAGATCCAGACAAACCTTTTTTCTGACCTGTTTGACAGGCAGACCACTCCTTGTGTGTTTACTTTCCAATAGGAAAAGTCAGGTTGTTTTTTTTGCTGTCGCTCAGACATTGCAGTCTTCTTGTGTGGCTTGGTTGGACAACATCTCGCACTACTACTACTACTACTACTACTATTACGACACTACTACAAATAATGTTTGTCTACGCAGAGATGCAGCTGTCTACATGAGTGGAGAAGAGACGCACACAAACCCGGACTGTGTTTGTGTTTAAAGAATGAATCTCTGTTGTGCAGCATTTCACTGCTTTAATGACTATATTTTGTAACTGAGTTGTTCAAAATAATGTCCAATACAAGCTGGTGAAGCAATCTGACATCACTGTTTTGACTAGGGATGCACCGATCCGACTTTCAGCCACAATACCGTTAGCGATACATGGGCATCGGCCGATACAGAGTACCGATTCGATACCGGTGTTTAACGGTTGTATGCCTCACTGTGTGGAAGTGACTGGGTTCATTATTTTATGTGTAAGGCAACATCAGGCTTGACTTAAGCATTACTTTACTAACTTTGTAAAACAAAATGTCACATAAATTAAGTGAATTGTCATTTATAATTAAAATAGTAAATTGTACACCAGCAACTTGGCAAAAAATTCTTCAAAATTAACAGGAATCACAATTCAGGTGTAAACCTTTTTAATGCAGCAACAAATTGGTCAAAACTTAAACTGGAATTATAATTCCAGTATATAATGTATATAGTATGCAAACATAGAATTTAATTGAATAGATCGCCCCCATTGTCACCGATATGCGATCCAGCTATTTGAGTCAGTATCGGCCAGATATCCGATCCGGTATCGGTGCATCCCTAGTTTTGACACTGGAATTGTCATAAATTTATAAACCATTTGTAACACCTGTCGCTATTCCCAAACTCACCCTGTGTTTTCTTTCGCCCTCCAAACAAATAGATCACGAAGGTAAATTGTATAGCTGTTTAATACATAATTCCTTTTTTTAAATGAAGAAAACAGACTTTTAAGACTTCCTTGACACACATCCATATAGATAATGAACCTATGGTCTAGCATGTTTCTTCCATGGCTGACTATGTACTCTTTTCATCTTCCCTCTAGCTAAGAAGAAGAATAAGAAGGGGAAGACCCTCACTCTGACTGACTTCCTGGCAGAGGACAAGGGAGGCAGCAGCAGCAACGCACCCCCTAGCTACCCAGCCAAGTCCACTAGCTGGGCCGACGAGACTGATGACCTGGACGGAGATGGTGAGCGCACACTGAAATACACACTCAAAGTCCTTATCTTGCATACCTTGCATCTGTCTTGTATTTTTCCATCCAACGATAATAAGATCAATATCAGCACTCTATTGCTCGGGTTGTCTCTTAGTTGAGTGGGCAGAAATGAAAATGCGTTGAGGAATGCAGTCACTTAACGCAAAATGAGCAACTGTGTTCTTGGTTTATGTGTGAATGTGTTGTTGCAGAGCATTCTAGGTCTTTTCTCCACCAACGTAACCATGTAAAAACCATGTAGAGACAGTTTAGGTTTTCTGATCAAATATCACAACATTGAGTGTGCTGATATGAGGGTGATACTCATATTTTCTTAATGTCTATTAAGCCCTTTTGAATTTCTAAGACAGCTGTCAAATTAATAAAGTAATGAAATACATTTAGATGACAACATAACTGTTTTGCAAAACTGCTGCAGGTTATTATTAAACTGGTCAGCCTGCAAAGCTGCTGTTTTTTTTCAGATTTATTAATGACATTGGAAACGTTAACTTACCACTGACCTGTTTTTCAAATGTTTTGAAAGGAATCCACTAACTCGCTTTTACAGATTTGGTATGTCTGTTTTGAATATTAAATGGTGGTTGCATCGTGTGAATAGAAGCCTTGGATGTTAAATTAATCATAAAAACTCTTTATCAGCCGCAAGATAGGGTTGGTCAAATAAATTAATTGATTTTTCTATTAGCTATGAACGATTGCTCTCTGGATGGAGTTTCTCATGCACCCTTGCCCATTTTCCTTTGTGGCTTGTATAACTTCGTCATATTCCTTTGTATGATTCATATACTGTACGTGTTTTTGTCAAATTTGACAATTTGCTGAACCTCACAATACAGATTGTGCCCCTACAAATGCTCCTATTGCACATTTTCTATTCTGCTTTTTCCTCCTTGTAGAGCAACATACCAAGCTACACATCACATGACCTCATGTTGTCACTTGATGTGTAGCTATTTCTCTTTACAGAAGAGCATACGAAATGGCGCCATACGTGTACTTGCATGACATTTCTAGGTAGTTTAACTTCTGATAGGTAATATCTATAGAATTTATTGTAAAATCTGATTAAGTGTTTTTGGCTAGCATCCGAGCTAAGGCTGGGTGTCCACATTGCGTTTTATTTCTGAGCGCCAGCGTCTTTTTTCAACTTCTCAGTGAGGAGAGGGCGTATGCGGCGGCCTAAAGAAAAAGTACTGTACCCAGCGTCTTTTTTTCCAGAGCCCTCCCTTTTTTTTGCCACCGTTCCGAGTGCTTCTAGTTGAAAATCTCTACTTTTAAGAAGTCATCGCTGTTGCCTTTTTACCCGGCAACTAATAATTTATTTGATGATGCAATAATCTTATCATACTCGGTAGTTAGAATGGGGATATGTTAAGATATTGTTGTCATAGAAACAAAAGAGCTTTTTTGATGAAGCGCTTTTGTGCCAGAGAAAAACGCTATGTGGACACATGCTTTAATACTAATGATTGGCTTTGTCGATGTCTACCCCAGATCAATAACATAATACACATCATATTAATACACTTGTGTCAGAACAGTTAAGTGTCTGCTAAACTGAAATGCGACATATTAAGGGTTTATTCAGCGGTAACTATTTGTCACACTGACGGCGCAGCCAGTATCCTTTCGCCGCTCATGTAAATCAATTTAGATGTTCACATAGGACGCGCTGCGCCATGGAGCTCTGCAGCCGGCTCGCGATCTTCAGCGATGGTTTCGTCATCTGGTCTAATTTCTCCCCTTAACGTGGGCGAATCTGGCAATAAAACACACTGATAATCTACTATAAACAATATAAATGATATATTATGTCATATAAATGATCTGATTCTGATAAGATGATAAAATATGCACCCCACAAACACCTTCGACTTCCCTCCCCTCTCTCCCTGCTTTTCTCTTGGAGTTTTAATTCCTCAGATTCCCTCCCAGTAAGGGATGCAAATTTTGAAAAAAATTCTTAACCGATAACCGACCCTCGTTAACCGATTATTAACCGTTAACTGACAAGATTTGTGCCCCAGTTCACCCGTCTGGGAGTGTTAACTTAACGGCTAAGGTGTTGCGTGTATTGTCGAGGACATGCAGCCACTTTCCCAGTAAAAGTCTCCACCGCACATCTAGTTTAGTTTAGCAGGTTGTCAGCTGTGTGTCTGCCCGGCATAACTTTAGGAAGTGTCCGACAAACGGTGTGTTTTTGTGCTACGTTAGCAGCTCTAGCATTGCTGGAGGCTTCCTGCTTGCCGCCATCACATACGTACAGTCTGCGTAACTTTAGCCAGTGTCCTTAAAGTGACAAGCCTCTGAGCCGCTCAGCTTTTTAATTAATTATTAATATTTGTTTTAACCGATAGCGTTATCGGTTAAAATGCTTAATGCCGGTTAACGGTGAAACGGTTAATTATTAACATTCCTACTCCCAGTCCCTCCCACCAATCACATTTCTAAATCCATCCACTATATTTATTAGAAATTGCCTAGTGTCACTGCTGTTTGTGATCATGGGGTTTAAATTATGTAGCTTACTTATTCCACATATTTGTCAGTTGTTTCTGAACAGAGACTGAGAGAGATGAGCAGACACACTACACGCAAGAGTCGCAAACAAGCAGACAGACAGAAACCGAGACAGAGAGCTCTATAGTGAACAGCAGAGGGGCAGAATAGCTTGTTGACCAGCTAGAGAAATGCGCTCCTGATGTGAACAGCCAGGCTTCAGCTTGCGCGACGATTAACATAGCGCGGCGCTTCACGGTCTTTCCGTTTATTAATGTGAACTTGCTGTTAGTCATTTTTGAATGGAAGTTTGGGATTTGCTGTTTCTTGTACGTATTTGGATGTTATGTGACTAATGCATAAATGTTTCCATTAAGAGTCATTGTTGTGAAGTCTTTGTTGCTTGATGCTTTTTTCGCATGTCAGAATAGGAGAACTCCAGGGATGGAAGGACCAAGTTTCAAATTGAAAACGATCGGTTGTGGTATTTGTTTGAAATTTTCTCTCTTCTCATCCCTCTAGTCACGACCTCGTGGCACACTGATGAGGATTCATACCGGGCACCGGCCATTGACCGGTCCGTCCTGCCCACAGCACCTCGCTCAGCTCGTGAACCCAATGTCGACCGGTCCCGACTGCCCCGCAGCCCGCCTTACACGGCCTTCCTGGGCAACCTACCCTATGATGTCACGGAGGACTCGATCAAAGACTTCTTCCGCGGCTTGGCAGTAGGTGTAACACACACATGCAGTGTAGGGCATATGAAACGTAGCACTTGGTGGTTACAGCTACTGCAACTCCATTTCAGTTGCAGTCTTAATTGCTCTTTATAGGAGCCTTAAATGCTCATCTGAACACCTTGTCAAGCTACTCAGTCTTGTCTATATTCAATTACATCTGTAATTTAAATATTTAAATTGCAGATGTAATTGCTGTTGTTGTTGTTGTTTACACACTGCACGACCAGTGAATTTGTTGAGTAATAAAGAACAGCACACACAGGTCAACCTTGTTTCTGTTCCGTGTGTGCGAGTAGTTGTAAATGTTTGGTAGGGGTGTAACGGAACGTGTTTTTGTCCCGAACTGTTCGGTACAGGACGTTCGATTAGGTATGCGACTTCCTCGGTTCGGTACACCCTGTGACTCAAACAATAACTGTCAAAGTAGTCTATTTATATCTACTACTCGCACGCCTGAAACAGGAATTCCAGAGTGTGAGTTTTACCCGGACGGTTTTGGCAGTGCGCCAGTTGTCTATCAGCTGCAGCATGCTAGTGGATACACTTCAAACATTCACCTGAGATTCCAACCGTGCCAAAGCAATAACTAATGCTATAGTGTTGATCGCTGTGGATATGCGACCACACTCAATTGTAGAAAATACCAAATTAAAGCATGCTTGAGCCTGCTACAATGTGCCTTCAAGTTTGTATTTTAGTCAGTCTGTTGTGCAAGTTTTGGTGGAACGGCTTGTCACTAACATGAGAATAGCTGGCCCACCTTAAAGGCCACCTTACGTGAGCCTGGGCCTATGTTGTTGCTAACTTAACCTGCTTCACTTTAATCAGCAGTTGGCAAGCAAAACACGAAAAACTTGGCTTGTGTCTATAGGAGTTGTAGCATTTATTCACCGACAAATGGCCTGAACTGTACACACACTGCTACGTTCACAGCTATAACGTATGCCAGTTTGCCTAAAATCAAATTGGTGTAAGCTTGTATCGACCGAACTCTAATAACTTGGCTGATTTGTCATTTAAGTCCTCACCTGTACATTTTTATTTTAAAGCAGCAGTGGGTAGAAATGGAGCAAATATGATTACAGGTTATTTTTATAAAACGGTCATTATATCCTGACAGTAGTGCATGAGACGGGTGATCTGGAAAAAAATCATGTGCCCCGGTGTCCTCCGGTGCTCCTAATGGCATCTGCAAGATTTTGTAGACCAGGGGAAAACAACCAATCAGAGCTGATCTGTAGTCTGCGGTCAATCACTCACAAAATCTGGTCAAACTAGGCAGCGCTGATAAAGTATGTATCGATATTCTGTTACTGTAATGCCTATTTCTCACCTCAAATGTATTCAGACACATCTGATAAATGAGTTTGTGACCTGGCAGCCATGTTGAGATCAGAAATACTAAGCACCGCCCACCAGCTGGAGCACAGCCAATAGCAACGCTCTCTGAAATGACCTGTGATTGGCCAAAGTCTCCCGTCATGGGCTAGATTATTTTAAAGTATGAAAACAGAGCCATGAGGAGGTGCAGAAGTCTAGTTATCTATCAGAACACTTGAATTACTAATTATTAATATATGCTGAAAGGTTATTATGGAATTTTTTTCCCAATGATTCCAAAAATATACTGCCTACTGCCACTTTAAGGTTAGGGCAGAAATTGATGACAAACATTCCCATCTGGCATTTCCTTCATCCCAAAGTCAACCCATTTCTTCCATATTTATAATTTGCATAATACTCTTTGTTTCTCCCGATGTTGTATGGGTGAACTGTACAGTGCTGAACCCGGATCAGTGCATTCTGTTTTAAATATTAATCTGTCACTATCTCCATCACCAGATCAGTGCAGTGCGTCTGCCTCGAGAGCCCAGTAACCCAGAGAGGCTGAAGGGCTTTGGCTATGCTGAATTTGATGATGTGGACTCTCTCCTGAGGGCCCTGAGTCTCAATGAGGAGGTGAGAGGATGCAACAAAAACTTGTTTTATATTATTGTATTTTTATTTTAACCCCTGGATCTGAACTAACATGTGTACGACTTTCCCCTTAGTTGTATTACACAATAAAATCTTGGGTTAGGATTTATTTGTTGGCCTCACTGCACAAAATGACAAAAATCTACAGTTGTACTATAAATGACTTCTTCTTTCTCTCAAAAAAATGTGAATGACTAACTGTTTCTCCCTTCTATTTGTTCATGCCAACAGAACCTGGGAAACCGAAGGATCCGTGTAGATATTGCAGACCAGTCTAATGATAAAGGTACATCGCTAAATTTTGTAGCTGTGACTGCTGCTGGCAACTATGCCTTTTTAAAGTCATTTAGCAAATGGGAAATATGTCCCTCAACCTTCACATTCTATAATTAATCTTAATATTTCCTCTTGTTCTTCGCACCTCAGAGAGAGACAACGGATCTATGGGAGGCAGAGACAGGGGTGGACGGATGTCGGACTTGGGGCCTGACAAGACGGACACTGACTGGAGGGCTCGGCCCAGTTCAGATGCCGACGACGGACCTCCCAAGAGAGATGATGCCTTTGGAGAGAGTGAGTCAGAATTGACTTTGTTTGTGCTTCGACATCCGTACTTACTTCACAGTTGATCCCAGGATAATGCTGCATTCACATGGAATCAGGCAGACGGTAGACGGCAAATCGGATATCATGTTAGTGGATGAGAGCAGGATGGTAAAAGTAGGTGTGGCCAGCAGAGAATACCAGTGACGGTAGACAGCATTGGCGTCCAAAATTAATATATTTTGACATTTAATTTACAAACGGATGCTACAGAGCTCCCTCACCCCAGAGAAAGTTGTTTTTATTGCAATACAATATTAAGAGAAAGCTGTCATTTATAGCTGCATGCATTACTAGAATAATTACATGAAATACTCGACATGAAATAATTGTATTTAATATATTTCCATAGTAACATATCCTCATGCTTGTTTCGTTTTGCCGTCCTGCCATTTCATCTGATGTTTGTTTTTCCTGTGCCGTTCAGAGGGTGTTGTCCATCTGCCGTCTACTGTCTGCCTGATTCCATGTGAATGCAGCATTAATGTGTTAGCAGTTTTGGAGAAAAGGGACCTATTTTTTATTATTACACGGCTTTGTGGAATACTTGATTCTGATTGGTCGAACACGGCGTTCTACGGTCTGTTATTTTTTTTATAGCAGACCGTTGCTACGTATAACAGACCCTTGCTAAGGGCGCAGTTCTAATGTGGGACTCTGGCGAACCATTTTTGTGTCAAGTTATTGATTTCTTAAGTAAGTAGCCGTGTAATAAGCGGGATAATGTACGGCTAGGTCATTATTGTGAAATAAACCCCTTCAGGGCAATAGACCTGTTGGGGTATATTTCACAACAGTGACCTGCTCGCTGTACATTATCCCTTACATATCACTGGTGTCAATCCCAACCTAACTAGGACAAAACCGACACTACTTTCATGTCGTAGGAGAATATTAATGGAAACAATTTGTTAAACCACCAACCAAAAGTGCCCGAATTCACCTCCTCTGCAAAAACGTTTTCCCTGATTTTGCTTCAGGGTTGCGAGAACAGCTTTATATAGCTTTATAGTGCTATTTATATATTTATCCCAAATGTTGACTTGACTGCAAAAAAAATAAAGCATTTCTTCCTTCCGGGCTCTATTTGATGTCAGAACCCAGTCAGACGAACGTTTCATAAGCAGAGGAACTCCATAAGTGAAACAGCATTTTTGTTCTTTCAATTATTGCAGAACCACGGGGGGACCGCTATGAGTCGGATCGTTTCAGAGATGGAGCACGGCAGGGCAGTGACCGCTATGATGGAGGAAGAGACCGCTTCAGGGATCGCTATGACGACAGGGACCGTAGAGACTACGATAGAGGAGGTATGTCGTTGTGCTTGTTTGGACCCCGTGTTGGGATTCAGACCCACCTGGCTGTGTCAGCAGCTCTTAAACCTTCCTGATCATAAAAGCCTGTCCATCCATCCTACAACTCTGATTACACTTGTATACAGTTGTTAAGCAAATTCCATTTTGATCTCTTATCAGTTTTCTCTTCTGCCATCCTTCTAGGTTTTGACTCTCGTGGTGGTAGTGGAGGAGGTCGTCGTGCCTTTGGCAGTGGCTTCCGTCGCGATTACGATGACAATCGGGGCAGCAGTGATCGTTATGGGGGTGACCGGGATCGTTACGGGGGTGACCGTGGTGGGGAACGTGGTGGGGAACGTGAGGACCGGTACGAGAGAAGGGATGAGAGGCGCGAGGAACGTGGTGGTGGTGGTGGTGGTGGCGGCGGCGGCGGCGGCGGCCCCGGGGAAGGTGAAGGTGAGAAAAATCGATATTCATTATTCATTAACCTATCATATCAAGTAAGGTTGAGTGTTAGAGTTTGAGTAATTTTGATGTTCTATATTTACCACTAATTCAATTAATATAATTAGGGCTGTCAAAGTTAACGCGTTAACGCAAATTCATTTTAACGCCAGCGGGCTCAGTTCTAAAGCTAGAGTGAAGATACTGGCATCATATGGAACTAAAAAACTGAATTAATCTATTGTTACCAACCATGTCATACTAGCTTGTCGCGAATACGGCTAAATAACACTCCAAACTTGCGCTAAATTTTGGCGAGGAAAATCCGTCATGGCCATTTTCAAAGAGATCCCCTTGACCTCTGACTCAAGATATGTGAATGAAAATGTGTTCTTTACAGACACTTTGTGCTAATCACATGCAGTTTTGGGAAAGTCATAGTCAAGTTTTTTTTTATGCTAAAAGTAGTACCTGAGGGTTTCTGCACAATATTTGTCATTGTTTTGTGTTAATTGATTTCCAATAATAAATATATAAATTTGCATAAAGCAAGCATATTTGCCCACTCCCATGTTGATCAGAGTATTAAATACTCGAAAGATTTCCCTTTTTAAGGTACAGATTGAACGATAGAAGATGTGCGATGAATTATGGACAATCATGCGATAAACTACAAATAAATATTTTAATCGATTGACAGCCCTCAATGTAATGTAAATGAAAAGGCTTTTTTGAAGTTATGATTTATGTTGAGATATTGACATACACTCTCCTCAGAATCTGTAATTAATTATGTTTGTTTTTTGTCAAAGAGTAAAGTTTGACTGTGCTACAATCTTTAGATCTCTACAGCCACACCACTCCATATTAATATTATTCTTTCCTGTTCTCACACCAGCTGGTGGGCAGAGACCCAAGTTGAACCTTAAGCCCCGTAGCGTGCCCAAGGAGGAGGAAGGTAGCGGTGGTGGTGGTGGCGGCGGCGGCGGTGGTGGTGGTGGCGGTGGCGGCGGTAGTGGTGGTGGCGGCAGCAGCAGTGGTGGTGTCTCCCCAGCTGCAGCTCCGAGCTCCGGCAGCAGGACCTCATCCATCTTTGGTGCGGCCAAGCCGGTTGACACAGCAGCCAAGGAGAGGGAGGTAGAGGAGAGGCTCAAGAAAGAGGAAGAGAGGCTGCAGAGGCAGCTGGAGGAGGACAAAGGCCGCGGCGGATCTGACCGAAAGATACGAGACAGGTCAGGGGTTGACATGGATGGTCATCAGAGATGGTGACAACCTGATTTGTGTTATTTGTGAAGCATAGTTTTCAAATACTAGTAGTTCACATTATTAATGCTTAAATATATTTCAGAAAGATTCTTTTGTAACCATCTGCAATGTGTCCACCTGGGCAGACACATTGCACTTAAAGGACCAGTGGGTAGCATTTCGGGGGATCTATTATCTATTATTGTTATTACTTGTGAGACTGCTGTAACGTGAGCCGCAGAGTGCAAAACCGTGGTACCGCCCGTCTGACTTCTGTTGCTCCTAAAGTAGTGTTATTATGGTACGGATGGCCTCTGAGCGAGGCAAACGGCATTTCCACGGTTTTGCACTCGGCGGCTAACGTTACCGCAGTCTTGGAAAGGAAGGAGTGAGCGGAGGGGTACTCGGATTGTTGCAATCTGCAACCACACTACTAGATGTCGCCAAATCCTACACACTGTACCTTTAAGTCAAGGTGACCATTAAAAAGCCATTATTTACACTTGTGAATTTTGTCCCCTGTATTAACATCATATGACAACAAGAATCTATATGATAATGTGTACAGTGAAACGAAATCTTTTGTTTAGTTCCTCTTTAACTACTAGAGCTTTGTTTGGCCCAAGAGCAGCAGCAACACACTGAAAGCGTTGCGCCGCAAAGCAGAATTTGGCCCTACTCTCAGAACTGTCACCTTTTTCATCCCACTGGAGTTTGCAGGCTTGTGTAAGCTTTTTCTTTCTTCCTGTTTTCAGGGATCCAAGCTGGCGCACTGAAGAATCTCATCCTCAGCGATCTCGCACAGGAAGTGAGTCTTCACAGCAAGGAAGTACTTCTGGAAGAGGTGAGATATCTCTGCATTTGATTTTGATAGTTTTCCTTCAGAAATCTGGTTTCTCCTTATAAACCTAAAGAGGCTATATTGTGCTTCTGGGTGGCCGTGTATCCCATCGTTGTCTCTTTCTACATAAAACTTTCAATCAATACACACTTTTCATCATAGGCCCTCTGTTCAGATCAGTCACACCACAATCCACAAAACAAAGCAACCAAGACCAACTAAAAATAATGATACTTGATCTCATGAAGTGGTCAAAGCGTTGGAAAATAATCTTCAATGACGTAAAAACAGTGAAAAACAACGTGCTGCTCTTTCCATCCACCAGGCTCCCGGTGTCGAGATAACGAGCGCTCCGGGGAGAATGAGGTTTTCAGTGGGAGAGAAGGCGAGCCCTCCTCCCCCGGGACCTCACCGCTGCCCCCCTCTACCATCTGCTCCAAGGAGCCGCTGAAGGTGGTGCCTGCTCCTCCTCCAAAGGAGAACGCCTGGGCCAAGAGAAGTGCAGCCAGCACAAGCTCTAACGAGGGTGATGGACGACCTCCAGTCTCTCCTGTCTCCCCAGGTGGTTCAGCTCCTCCCAAGCTCAGGTGAGACATACTGCACGTTAGGAAGACACACTGCTCAGAAACAGCCATTTCAGCTGCATTTCACACCCAGAATTAGCTATCAAAGGCTTGTAGAAAAGTCAAACAAGCGTTTTCATATACCTTTCCCTGACTATTCTTACTCTCTCTTCAGCTCCCCGAGTTCTGCGGATGAAATAGAATCTGGAAAAGGTAAGACCTACTAATGAGTTGGGGGATTTTTACCCAAACCAAACCTCAAAGGAAACTGAAGAAGGAAACTTTTATGTAAACAAAGAACACTCCCATACATTAGCAACATTATGTGATAATGGGGACTTTGAATTTGAATGAGACCCAAAGTCGTGAGCCACATTAGCAACCCTGTGAGACTGTAATAGTCATTACAAACAAATCCAAATTGGTGAATGGACTTTGCTGTTCTTAAATCCCTACTACTAGTGAAGCAAAAATGCAAAATTTGGGACCAGTGTAAAGGCCAATTTGTTATCTTAATCAAAGCTGTTCAATCTCAGTACGGTGGCCATTTAAGGACATCTCAGACTCTTATCAAGTGCGTCTCTTGGCTCAGATTAGGCTCAGATTTATTCGACTTGGTTGTTTGCTCATCTGTGCTTTGAGCTAAAAGCTAATGTTAGCATGCTTGCAACAACTAATGGACATTAATACGCTAACCGCGTGTCGTATGGTGACATTGTAATGTTAGCATATTAATCATCAGCATTGATTTTAAATAACTGATTGGAATTCAGTCATTAGTTTTTAGAGGTCCTGTCATGAAGTGCCCTCTTATTTGGCAGTCCATCCAACAGTTTGTGAGATATTTAACTGTGGACTAGTGTTTGACTCTCTAGAGCTGCGATGGCTAAAAAGTTGAAGTGTAATATTTTAGGGCGCTTTCACAAGCCATAGTCCGTTTGGCTAGTCCGAATCAGAGTGAAATTGATACGTTTGTTTGGTTTCACAGTGCACAAATGAAAGGCGACCAAATAAAACAATGATTTGCTGAGGGGCGTGTAGCTTATGAAGGACAGAATTGATCTTTTTCTTCATGAGAGCTGCCACTTCTATGCAGGGAATCACGAACGTTGCTGTCGAAGTGTTTTCACTTTGACTCGTTTCTGATCTACAGTGCGCACAAATCCCTTTTCCTTCAGTTTATCTCGAATGACGTCACTGCTTGTGGACTTTATTTAGCATATTCTGTATGTTGTCCCAGACGTCAAGCAAACATAAGACTTCTGCAGAAGTCCAGGTCTGTCCTTTCCCACTCATGTTAACCTGTCGTTTACCTATGTCCATCTCAACAAATGCCCACACAGGCAGCCAGCGTTTTGGTTGGCTTGGAAACAGTCCGAGACCACCTCTCGCAAGCGGTCTCGCAGTAATACGGTCTCTGCGTTCACAACTGCCCAAACAAACCGCACCCGAGTTTGATTAAAACGGACTAAAATGTTGGCTTTCGAAAGCGCCCTTAAACATCCAACAGCCCTCCTTCTTAAAATTGCATTTTGGACTGTGGTCCTCAGTCTACACAGTGTCCTTGTTGATTGTGGACTTGCTTGGCAGCTTCAGTTAAACTGTACCTGCAGAAAGTTGCTCTTTCTGGCAAATCGCAGACTCTTTTGAAGATTTCTTTTTGTGATCATTGATGCTGAAATGCTGATATGAAAATGGGTTCAAACGTGTGTGGTCCAGAAAATGCCAGAGGTTTGCATGAAAACTGGGATCTGTGGTTTTCAATTCACTCTGTAAAGTCCATAAAAGGTACAACTTGACTACAGACGGGAAGTCTCTTCCTTATTGTACATATGCAGTGTTAAACACGTTCCACTGTTTTTCATCAAGACTGGTTCATTTCTATGATGAAGTGCAACAGCAGCTGTTTTCCTTACTGTTCTCACTACTTCATAACCGTATCACAATGGACATATTTGGCAAAGTGATAACGTCTGTGATAGGAGCAGGTCATGAATTCATCTTCCTGCAGAGAGTATTCATTACAAGGGGAGCACTGAAATATGTCTCACATTATTAGTCTGCATTGGTCTACAAATTATCAAAGTGACATAAATGGTGCAGAATAATACGCACATGCACTACAATTATGACTTGAAAAAATATATATATCAGGTTTAGACTCAAGCAATGTGGCCAAATGTGAAAACATTGGATACCTACATTATTTGCATCAGAATAGGACTTGTTTTTTTACTATTGTTTTGGAAACCTTTGGCACAACTTTAAAGCCAATATCAAATTGAAATGAAATGAGTTAGTTGTGCACCTCTCATTTGGCCCTACATCAGTGACTAACACCTTTTTGAATCCAACCCAGTGGCTTTCTACGCTGCAGTGTGTTGTGAGTGTAGTCGACTGTATAAAGTCCAACAACCTCCCATCACTCAACTGTCTGGATTCTCCTTTAAGATGAGAACAAGGCTGACGGTGTGCGTCGGGACCGGGGGCCCCCGCGGGCACGAGGGGGTCCTGCAGGGCCTGGAGCAGGGCGGGGCCGAGGAGAGGGGCCCAACAGAGACCGAAGAAAGGAGGCCGACAGGTCAGCCACGCAAAGCTAGCCACTCCAGAGTTCTCAATAAGACAGGGAGGACATTTACTGGGCATCTGTAAAGAATGGCCTAAGCTCAGTTACACAACTGATGATGCATTCATTGTTCCTAGTGTTGTGGACACTAGGAACACAAGGACACCAGGATTTCTGGTGTGCGAATTTAATGCTTTTCTACTCCAAATATCCACATGATGTATCAATTTGAGCTCTAAAACATCAACAGTACAACATAAATTGGACCTGAAATTTGGGACATCTGAATTTTATTTGAGGCCTTCTGAAAATGAGAACTGAGCACGGTGTGAACTGGGTGCCAAGCAGCTTGTAGATGTACATTTTCAGATGATGAAAATGAGCATAATTTGTGCTCCTTTAGTTTGTCTTTTTAGCTGTGTGTGTTTGAGAATTCACAGCAAGCCTCAACTTTCCAGCACTGAGGTCTACCAATAAATTTTAACCTCAGTGTTCGCTCTGATTATAGAAAGGATAACAGAAGAGACCGAGACTCCAGACCACCCCCAGAGCCAAAGAAATTCGGAGAGCCCCCAACCCCCGTAAGTCCTTCACTGCCAAGGAGTAGGCAGACTTTGACGTCACCCTAAATTATTCTTCATTAAAGGGTTTCCCTAAAGCCTTAACTTGTTTTACCAGTGCTCCCCCATGTATGATAGGTTAAAAAAAAACATCCTCCCTAATGTTGTTTCATCCTTCCTTGTTTGCGCTCTATTTGTTTAGCATCCGAAGCTAACTGTACTGATCCAGCTTCCGTTTTGCTTTCAGAAGTTCAGCTCAGCCAGTAAGTACGCCGCTTTGCTAATGGACGGAGACCAAGGAGACGACGCAGAGGACGTAGAATAGAGAGAAAATAATAAGAGAAGGCCACGAAGGCGCAAGAAGAAAAAGAGGAGGAAAACTACGACCGCAGAAAAAATAATCTCACATAGCTTATGAAAAAACTCCTCACATGGAAGAGGCTCCTGGGGAGGACATCACTCCCTCCTTCCTTTCCTCCTACAAAACCTGTCCTTTCCTTTCGAAACACCCACCCTCCCATCCTCCCTCCCTCCCCCCCGGCCACACCTTCAGGACTATTCAGCTTCTTAAGAATAGTCGCATACTGGACTTGTTTTAAATGGGAAAAAAGGAGTAGCTGACACATGGAAAAAGTGATGGATAACATTGAATTAATTGTAATAAATAAACGGAAAAAGTGGGGAAAAAATGAATTTGTATATTTGTGGATCACAGGTGTGGTGGATGATATGACAGAAGATGTAGTTTACTAAGTGGAACCTGTTTTTCAATTTTTATCAACTTTTGACTTAATGACTTGCATAATTCCCAAATTAAATGCATTACTATTCATTAAAAGCCCTTTTTTATTCATTAGTAAATTATTTGGTATTATTTTAAATCTTAAATCAAATTTATTCCTGAAAATTGGTCAAGAATATCCTGTCTTCCGATACTAACAGTCGTGAATGTTGAGACTGGTTACTAATTTAAAAACATTTATCATGTGTGCACCTTTCAGCAAAGCATTGATTGAATTTGTTCCAAACTGATTCCCAGTATTGCAAAAGAGGACTGTGTGATGGACTAAAGTGTTGCTGGTATGTCGGAAGAAAAAAACAGCCGCTGCATGATTCTCACTCATAGAGAATCAATCAAGTGCCATTACTATTGTCCCCAATCATTGTACCAATGTCTCTCTATTTCTACACCTTCTGATGAAATAATCAAATCGATTAAAGGCTCATAATGGTCGTTTCCAGCCGTCTTAAAGATTCTCCACAGCTGTCTAAATCATTCACTCTTCCTGAAGGGAGGAATACAAATATTTGGGGAAAGTCTGCCAATAGCAGGATGTGAGGATTTCCATGAGATTACATGAACCTGTCTTCCAATTTGCAATAAATTGGGGTCATTACGTGCATTCAAATAGTATGTGGTCATTGTTTATGTATGCATTACTGCTGGAGGGGATCAGGGGTTTCAGACAAACTGCACATTTAAAGCAGCTTTTTAGGATTTGTTTTGGTTGAGGACGGCCCTATTGCTTTTAGATGTTTTATTACAGAAAGTGTGAAATGCACGACCAGAATAGTCATACATTCTGTCATTGTGTTGCTTATAAATGGGCTTACATTGAAAATAAATGATTCCCCTTTTTGCTGGGGACCCCTTGGAACTCCCTCAAGGACCCCTGGGGGTCCCTGGACCCCACTTTGAAAACCACTGTTTTAAAGTTGTCAGTATTAACATGACTAGGTCCTACACGCTTTTGTTACAGCGTGTCATTTTCAATCAACCATCAAACCCTGTCAGTAGCAGGATGACGAGTTGCATCATCAAACGCATCTCTTTTATGTGCAACAACATATTTTCCCCTGGTGTGGTCCGTGAGACAGAACATTTCCACAGTATTTCTTCAGTCTCGACTCCCTGCTGAGGGCCGACCTCCTGGTGGCAGCTGGTTAGGATCCTGCTGAGCTTCACATCCCACACAGACACAAACAGAGGAGGGCACCCACTTAGCTGTGAGATAGGACTCATCTATACCCCTCAGCAGCATGCCACTGTCATCAGCACACTAGAGACTGACAGTGGGAATGACTGGTAGCAAGTGACTGGTAGCAAGCATTTGTCTAATACAGATTTACACGTATTTAACCCTCATCCAACTACCAAATGAGGTCCAGGCAGACCTCCGAAGTACTTTTTGTCATATCTCACAGGTGTTTTATTCTATCTTTCCAATTTTCATGACTTTGTCAATCAAAATCTTCCTAATGACGTCATGTTATGTTTTCTGTTTCTGTTTTAATTAGTGCTTCTTAAAAAGACGTGAAAACTGGGATCTGGGGTTTGTATTGGGGATGTATTAGATGTATAAATGTATAGATATTAGATGTATAGATGTATTGAGGTCCTAGTGGTGGGTTCCAGCGGGGTCCCCAGCAAAAAAGGGAAATCATTTTTTGTTTCTACAATCCCATCCATAAGTAACACAGTGACAGAATGTATTGACTGTTCTGGTAATGGGTTTCATACATGTTCTGTAATAAAACATCTAAAAGCAAAAATCCTATCAGTTGGGGGACCCTGGGACAAAATCATATCAAATGCAGCCTATGCTGTTAATAGAATAGGTAGACAAAATGTATGCCATTTGTATATCGCTTTATCTATTGCTCTATCACTTTATCTATCGCTATATAATAGCTCGATCGCGTTATCTATCGCTCTATAATAGCTCTATTTATCGCTCTATAATAGCTCTATCACTCTATACTAGCTCTATCTATCCAATATCTATTGCTCTATAATAGCTCTATCTATCGCTATATCTATAGCTCCATAATAGCTCTATCACTCTATAATAGCTCTATTGCATTATCTATCGCTCTATAATAGCTCTATCTATAGCTCCATAATAGCTCTATCTATAGCTCCATAATAGCTCTCTCTATCGCTCTATAATAACTTTATCGCTCTATCTATCGCTCTATAATGGCTCTATCTATCGCATTATCTATCGATCTATAATAGCTCTATCTATCCAATATCTATTGCTCTATAATAGCTATCTATCGCTATATCTATCGCTCCATAATAGCTCTATGTATCACTCTATAATAGCTCTATTGCATTATCTATCGCTCTAATAGCTTTATCTATCGCTCTATAATAGCTCTATCTATCACTCTATACTAGCTCTATCTATCCAATATCTATCGCTCTATAATACCTCTAGCGCTATATCTATTGCTCTATAATAGCTCTATCTATCACTATATCTATAGCTCCATAATAGCTCTATCTATCACTCTATAATAGCTCTATTGCATTATCTATCGCTCTATAATAGCTCTATCTATAGCTCCATAATAGCTCTATCTATCGCTCTATAATAACTTTATCGCTCTATCTATCGCTCTATAATGGCTCTATCTATCGATCTATAATAGCTCTATCTATCCAATATCTATTGCTCTATAATAGCTATCTATCACTATATCTATCGCTCCATAATAGCTCTATTGCATTATCTATCGCTCTATAATAGCTTTATCTATCGCTCTATAATAGCTCTGTCTATCGCATTATCTATCGATCTATAATAGCTTTATCGCTCTATCTATCGCATTATCTATCGATCTATAATAGCTTTATCGCTCTATCGCATTATCTATCAATCTATAATAGCTCTATCTATCCCTTTATCTATCGCTCTATAGCAGCCGTATTGCTATATCTATCGCTCTATAATAGCTCTATCTATTGCTTTATCTAATGCTCTATAATAGCTTTATGGCTTTATTTATTGCTCTTTAATAGCTCTATCTATTGCTTTATCTATCGCTCTATAATAGCTCTATCTATTGCTTTATCTATCTCTGTAATAGCTCTATGGCTTTATTTATTGTTCTTTAAATCTCTGTCTATTGCTCTATAATATCTCTATCACTTTATCTATCAATCTATCACTATCTATTGCTATATCTATCACTATAATAGCTCTATCTATCGCTATATTGCTCTATCGCTTTATCGCTCTAAAATAACTTATCTCTTTATCTATTGCTCAATAATAGCTCTATCTATTGCTTTATCTATCACTCTATAATAGCTCTATCTATTGCTTTATCTATCACTCTATAATAGCTCTATCTATTGCTTTATCTATCACTCTATAATAGCTCTATCTATTGCTTTATCTATCACTCTATAATAGCTCTATCTATCGCTATATTGCTCTATCGCTTTATCGCTCTAAAATAACTATCTCTTTATCTATCACTCTATAATAGCTCTATCTATTGCTTTATCTATCACTCTATAATAGCTCTATCTATCGCTATATTGCTCTATCGCTTTATCGCTCTAAAATAACTATCTCTTTATCTATCGCTCTATAATAGCTCTATCTATCACACACTGTATCTATCTAGGCCCTATATATTTATCCAGGCCCTATCTGTCTTACACATTAATGAATGCTATTTTTACATTGTAGTATTGCTATTTTTACTTAAGTACAGATCTGAATACTTCCTCTCTACAGTGTGAGTCAGTAAAAGAGGGCTGCATCATAGAGTTTAAATGTGTGTTTGTGCACCCTATCCACCCACCCACCATTAGCCCCCCCCACCCCACCCCTGTTGCCATGTGAAATCAGCAGCTGGTCCACACAGGAGGGTCCTTCCTTCCACTTCAAGCCACAACATGACTCGAGTTTGCGTCATTCGGGTCCCTAGGTGATGTATCAAATGAAATTGGCCGTCACCATATACTCACTTTAAGTATATATAATCTGTCATGCTCAACTACACAGTCTGCTGATGTCCTCACTGGATCTGTAATACAGAAGCGTCTGTGAAGTCGCTGAAAATGTTAGTTATGCGCTCATGTTGATGGTTTTGTCGCCTCATTTAGCCCGCAGCCGCAGATTTGTCTCACTTTAAACCAAGGAGCGCTTTGTATGGTCTAACCAGAGGCCAAAAACATGGTTTTAGAAAGAGCTTATTGTTGGAGCTTTTCCCCTCACAACCCTAAAACCCCCAGCTTAAAGCAGTATTTTGTCTGGAGAACCCAGTTTGGAGAAATAGAGTTATGTGTGTTAGAGAGAGAGAGCTGTAGTCTAAAGGAATTTAACGACAGGAGAAGCAGATCTTAGATTTAAGCACAGAGCTGATCATTGTTTTCACTCCAGTGGAGAGCAATTGGGCGAATAAAAGAGAGGACATTAATGTTGGTGTCCTATCAAACAGGGTTTTGTCTTTTCACATCCAAGGGAGATGCAGAGATCCTGTTTACGAAACACCCAGACAAGAAGTGAAAAGTCTTCACTTCCTCACGACAAGCTGACAGGAGGGAGAAGTGGGATCAAGCTTACGGGATGGTCTCATGTGCAAAGTTAGAGAGTCTAGAGGGATGACGTGTGTGAAAGGAGCTCTATCTAATCACTCCCCCCATGAGGAGGAAGAGGAGAGGGGCTGAAGTGAAGCCAAAGGAAAGGGGAAGGGCCTGACATCAACAAGCCAAAACAGCTGCCCCCTTCTCCCCCATGGAGAGACAGCAAGAGGAGCCGGATGGAGCGAGAGAGCGAGGGAGAGGGGGAAGACTGGAGAGTCTGTAAAAGTGTGGAGCGGGAGAGAGCGAGTCATTTGAGGGTCTGTAGAGAACGTAGAGACGAAGGTATTGGCAAGTGGAGAAAGGGGGGAAGGGTAAGAGAGAGGTGGTGAGTGTATGCTTGCATGCTTTCAGAGTGAGGATAGCCAAGGAGCAAGGGGACAGGGAAGAGTGTAAGAGGAGAGGTGCTTGGTGACACTTTTTGGAGGGGTTGTAAGAGGAGAGTTGGGGAGGGGGGTGGGAGAAGAAGAGAAAAAAAGTCATCTGGGGTGGATTTCAAGGCCGGACAAGCTGTCAGAGAGAAGGGCAAGAGGTGTGAGGAGTCACTGGGGAAGTAGGAGCATGTTGGAGAGGAAGACGTTAGCTGTCGCAGAAAACATAAGGAGGCCCTTCACGACATGAAGCGCTGAGAGGAGGAGAAGAAGAAGAAGAGGAGGAGGATCATCTGGAGTAAAGCACTTAAAGTGTGGAAGGAGCGGATAAGAGTTGAGGAAAGTATAAAAGAGGTCAAAAGAGGTCTTTCGCAGGAAGTATGGGGTGCATTCACAGCATGAGCGCCGGCAGGATGAAGACACATGGAGCTGATACTGACACAGGAGGAATCCCCATAAAGGCAGACCCTGAGGTGCATCCTGAAATCCTTCAACTGGCTGAGGTAAAGTGCATGACTGCCCTTTAGGGGACTGTAAACATGCTGGCAGTGCATGGCAGAAATGTCTCGCTTATGATCATGTTGAGTCCATTAGGAGCTAAAGGAAAAGAGCATTCTGCAGTTTGAGGATAAACAGAGTATGATAGAGTTATAAAATGTCGTGGTTTGGATGTACATTGTTGTTGCAGTTGTTTCTTCTTGTCATTTGACTCAGCAGAAGAAGCTGAACTTTGTTTCGTTGTTATACACTACATTCACCTCGTATTAGTCATCACACATCAACAAAAGGAATCCAAAGAGTTACCAGAACGTTTCCAAATCAGATGACTCCAAAGCATTTTTTCTCTCTCTTACGAAATATTCCTCCTCTTTGTTTTTGCCAGCGTGAAATACAACAGAAGCATCTCGTGCTGCACATGTGTTGCATACCGAAGAATAAACATGTGTTTTGCAGGTCCCTTTTAGATCAGACGCATGAGTTGCATGCACTAGTAATGAGATTTGTCAAAAGTTTGATTCTGGTGGCCTCATTAATTTGTCATTCCTACTGGGATGATTGGCAACGAACGAGGTAAACAGTTGCAGACAGTTACTGGACGATCCACTTGATCCCTGTTAATCAGGTCTCTCCGGGGTCAAGGTTCAAGAGGAAGTGGTTTAAGTTACCGTCCGGTTCTGACCCGCCGTCTGCCTGGCTGCTGCTGCCTCTATTTAGGAACATGTATGGATTTAGGAGCGAGCCACGTAAAGCCTCTGCAGGACTTTTATAGAGACTTAAAATACAAAAGTGCCTGTTGGTGCAGCATCAAGGCTGTGCACCAGAATGCGTGCGTTCTCACATGTCAGAGTAAATCACACTCTGGCATGCTCTATGTCGGAGTAAAAGGACAAAGAGAAAGGGGAATTCACTTCAAGTAATGTCATTTTATGTTCACACAGTGCTGCTCAGTGAACGTCTGGATCTTGCTGGAACAAAAAACATTACTCAGATCACATGTGGCTTCAAATCCCCTAAAGCCCTGATTGTGTGTGTCTGTCTGAATTTCTCTGTGTGTGACAGAGTGTGTGTCTGACCATGCCAAATTATGATAACATAGTCCCAGCTGAATGGGTGGACTCCACAGTGGAGGAGGAAAGAAATATGTCATACATGCAAACAGTCCAGGAGTTCTTTATGTTGATTGTAGTGTTTTTTTGTTCTCTGTCTCTCTCACACACAAATACACACACAGACAAACACACACACATTCCCGCACCTATTTTCAGCATTTTCATAGCTGTTTGGAGGTGACAGCCCCTACTCATGCAGGTTATAAATACCCTGCCAGAACTAGAGCATACCCCTGGCTCGCCACCTGCTCCCGTCCCTTCCTGAGTGTGTTTGTGTGTGTGTGTGTGTGTGTGTGTGTGTGTGTGTGTGTGTGTGTGTGTGTGTGTGTGTGTTTGTGTGCGTATGTGTGTGTGTGTGTGTGTTAACCAAAGTTAGAGGATGTGGATCCTGCTATTCGGCATGTCATCACTAGTGAGGTGTCACTGGAAAAAACACTCACGCAGACCGAGGCATTTAGTGCCGAGGGGGTGTGTCACTGTACGCTGTATTAATTTACAGTGTGTGTGTGTGTGTGTGTGTGTGTGTGTGTGTGCGTGTGTGTGGCAGCTGTATATCATTACCATTTGAAAGTTATAGTACAATGTGTACATTTCATAAAACATATGTTTTCATACATTCAGACACGTGACAGAGATGTATGAAACTATGATTGAATGGGACGGTTTTAGAAAACTTTCCTGAGTTGTTTTGGAAAAACACCCTTAAAGGTACAGTGTGTAGGATTTGGCGACATCTAGTGGTGTGGTTGCAGATTGCAACCAATTCAGTACCCCTCTCACTCCTCCCTCTCCAAGAGTGCAGTAACGTGGTAAAATTGTGGTTACGTCGTTTGCCTCGCTCAGAGAGCATCCTTACCATAATAACACTACTTTGGAAGCAACGGAAGTCAGACGGCGACTGGCGGTACCACGGTTTTGCACTCTGCGGCTCACGTTACCACAGTTTCACAAGCGTGTTGGAGAACTACGGTGTCCTTCAGGTAACGTAAAAACGTGGAAGGCTCTCTCTAGAGTTTGGTTTGTCCGTTCTGGGCTACTGTAGAAACATGACGGAGCAACATGGCGAACTCCGTGAAGAGGACCCGCTCCCTATGTAGATATGAAGGGCTCATTCTAAGCTAACAAAAACACAATGATTCTTAGTTTCAGGTGATTATACACCAATGAAAACATAGTTATGAATATTATAATCCATTACTGCTAATAGATCCCCCCGAAATGTTACACACTGTTCCTTTAAAAATGCTCCTGATGCCGTCTTCACAGTAATAAAAAGCCCATGCAGCCATAAAGAAATCCATTATGCTTCTGTTGGTGCCTGACCCGCTCCTCATCTCCATGTTAGAAGTGGAAGTGCTTCGGGCTCTCTGCAGTGGTCAGGCATGCTTGTAGAATGACATCGGCTTTGGCTGCAAAACTCCAAGTGGGGTGGGGTTGTTTAATACTGCAGTGCAATACTGCAACACTGCTGATAGTCACGGGAGCCTCTGGAGACTGAATGTCCACTCAAATGAAGTTCCTTTTTACTGGTATCAAAAGTACATACATGTCACAAACACCCATACAGTCCAATGCAGTGTATAATCAGTCAAAATTTTAAAAAATCCTCAACAAAATCCGACCTTTGGAGGACATTATAGAGCATTAAACAAATACTACCATTGTTACTGGATTGTATTACTGTTGCGTTCTCCTTCTGCTGTGTTAATGTACTGATGAGAAATGGAGGGAAAGAACAACAACTGGGAGGAAAGTGCAAGGGCAGCGCCATTATGTACAAAGACGCCCCCACGCTGTGAGATCCATGAGTCATTTCATTTGTCAGTTTTAAATTTAATGACCGCCCTTTGATCCCATTTGTCATTAATTGACAGATGATTTCCACACAGATGATTATTGCACTAATTTAAGTGCTAACTCACCAACCTACTGCTAACAACTCTGGTGACATGCTGTGATAATGTGTAAAAGTTTTGTTTATTTGTAGAACAGATTGACAATTTTTCATCACGTTTGTGCCTGAAAAACTTTAATATTTAACTTAAGGTAAAAGAGGTGTGAGGTATATAAATCAAGGAGCCTGTCCCCTAAACTTACAAAGTAAGGGATATGGAATAAAAGGATTTAAACATGTGGGGTTGTGTTTGTAGATTAAGAGATGATTCACTTATTTAAGGGACATTTGTCATCTTCTTGTGAGAGCAGTTGCAACACAGATAAGTGTGCATACATTAGGTCATTAAAAAGAAAGTTATACTGCTGTTTGTCCACCAGGTGGTGCCCTTGACTTATCCTGTGTTTCTAGTTTGAACTTCAAACTGACACACTGGCATGAAAAGATGAGTAATTGCGGTGCAGGTTTCAACATGCAACTGATGAAATGATGCTCATCCAAAATGAAATATGAAAGTTGTCATCTGAGATGTTTGTCTTTTGAAAAAATTCACAGGCCGTTAAGGAGGAGATGACACTGAACTCCAAGTCATTACCCCGCTAGTTTCAGCTTCACCTCATTCTGCAACACACCAATGCACTTAGGTTGTTGTGTTTTTAGTGACATTCACGCAACTTGGTTCAGATGTGCAGCCACAAAACCCAAAATAGTATAAAAATGGAAAAGCATTTGTAATTTAGTTGACCCCAAGCAAATGGCAAAGGAAAAATCAATTCAGCGTCCAGTCACATTGAGCTATTGATTTTATTTTGGTATTTTTAATTCCTGTAATGTCACAATGTTACTCATATAAAATGTATAATAACATTCTTAATATTAACATTTAATGTTGATACTTTATATTTTGATATTGTTATATTCACATAATATTATATATAGTTTTTAAGAAATAATATAGCAAATAGGGCTGTGTATTGGCAAGAATGGCGATACGATACGTATCATGATACAGGGGTAACAATTCAATATATACTGTATACAGATACTGTATAAGCAGGACATATTGCGATTTTTTTGTTTAATTTTAGGAAAACCGTCAAAGAACACACCAGAAATACACCTTTTTTGGAATAGGCAAAAATACCATTCATACTGCATGCAAAAAACTGCATGGTTTTTGCCCCAAACTGCATGTGATTATCATGAACTGTGTATGTCTATAAAGGGGAGACTCGTGGGTACCCATAGAACCCGTTTTCATTCACATAACTTGAGGTCAGAGGTCAAAGGACTCTAAAAATACTGTAAAAAACTGTAAAATACCAGTTTTCTTATCAACAAGTCAGTATGACATGATTGGTACCAATTGATTCCTTAGGTTTTATAGTTTCATATGATGCCAGTAACCTTCACTCTATGGATATTTAAGAGGTTAATTACATATCAATACAGTGTTTTGGAGAATCGATACAGTATCGCACAACATAATATTGCGATACTCACGTGTTTTGATATTATATTACACCCTTAATAGCATTATTAAACTTTTCTCTTGTAGCAGAGGATTCAGATTTTTGTGCATTCAGCACATTGTGGAATTTCATCGTGCTTAATTTTTCTTCACGTGCAAAGAAAGTCATTCTGATAACTTTTACTGTGAGTCCTCAGTGTTATTACTGATAACTCTACTTTTTATCCTGTAGGTGATCTCAGGTTTAAGAAGGTACACAGTTAACACGTACAACATCTCAGTGTGTCATTACATAAGTCCAATCGATTCAAACTCCAAAATTCCCGAGTTATGTAATGACATTTAAAATGTAAATGGCTGGAGGGGATGATGATCCTCCTCTCGCCTCACATGCCCTCTTTTTGTCAGGTTCACTGGCTTATCGTCTCTCCTCCTAAATCCCCCCTCTCCATACACACTCACACACACTCACACTAGTACACACACAGAGACCCAGATTCAACACATTCAGTGGATGCCATGGTTTAGCAGCTCCATTCATCCATTCATCATAACAGCAGAGTGCATGTGTCAATAGTCCAATGTTACTGTGCTGCTGTGATTATAAGATCAATACAAACAGCATAATGGTAATGTGTCCCATCCATGCCTGTGAGCGTCTGATCAGCACACCATCCAACGACACCCTGCGTGACCCTTCCTTACAATAACAACATGGTGCAGTCTTCATGTCCGTAGAGTTGCAGCACACACAAGTTATGCATGCAGGGCATTGTTCATCAAATAACCATCTACTGTAACTCTCGCTACAGTGGCTAACAGAATCAAACTGTTTTTACGAATCCACATTATTTCTTTGTTTGGTCACCAATGCAGGAATACCTTGATTTGTTGACTGTATAGTTAAAGGGATAGTTCGGGGGTTTTGAAGTGGTGTTGTATGAGGTACTTATCCATAGTCAGTGTATTACCTACAGTAGATGACGGTCGGGACGCCACCAGTTTGGGACACAGACAGGAGTACCGACACCGGAGCAAAGCAATACAGTGCTGTGGACGGCAATAAATCGTATTTTAGCCACCCGAAAAAAATTTATATCCGTTTAAGTGTACGCTATATTTAAAAAAAAATTCGGTCATCTGAGCCTGCTGGCTTTGAAGAGAGCATAGATAAGTTTCACTTTCAGTTCAGTTCCCTGTTGGAAAGGGAAGGAAAGGATCTGACTGCAAGATAAAGCGGTGAAAATATTCTAAATATATCGTACACTTAAACAGATTTTGATGTTTTTTCAAGTGAGCCTTTCTTTTAGGTGGCTAAATACTGTTTTTCTGCCGTCCCCGTCCACAGCACTGTATTGCTTTGCTCCGGTGTTGGTACTCCTGTCTGTTTCTCCAAGCTGGGGGCACGCTGACCATCAAAGTAATACACCTACTATGGATAAGTACCTCATACGACCCAACTTCAAAACATCTCAACTATCCCTTTAAAGAACATTTTGGGACATATATTTGCTCTCTTGCTGATAGTTAGATGGGAATATTGAATATTGAAATATGTGTGCATACCCTAAAATTTCAAACTATTCCTTTAAAGTTCAGTTTGTTGACTATATAGTTAATTAAGTTGTGATTAGCCTTCCAATATCACCTACATGTATAATGCATTAAAAACTAAAAAACTGAATTTTATGAACCACAAATTCTGTAGATTTGTTCTGCTGAGGGTTGAAAAGTGTAGTCGGAGCGAATCAGCTGCATTTACGTTCACATTATGTAACCACGCAAAGCTCAGGGTAGGGCTACATAAAACATTAATCATCCATTTCTAGTCATAAAGGATTTAGACTGCAGACTCTCCTCTTGAGAGACATGGCTGTTTTATAGTACATTGTGGTTAATAGAATGAGCTTCCTTCCACTTTCACTTCAAGATGGTGGAGAAGTGAGACTCTGGTGTCGGATAGTTAAAAAAAAGAGTGTTTTAGGGAGTGTGAGTCCAAACCGGTGTGCGTTCACCTTCACCTTCCAGAGTTGAACTCAATGCCTCTCCTGTTTGGAAAAACCAGGCATCGGAAAAAGTAAAAAAAAAATGCCTGAGCGGAAAAATGTTTTTTCAAGACCAGAGAAATACATCGAGTCATTTAACGGGAAAAGAAACACCAGTGTGTGCAGGTACGCTGTTTGTGGCCCTCCACCTCTCCCATTGCCTCACACACACACACACACACACACACACACACACACACACACACACACACACACACCCTCTCCTCCCTGATGTTTCCAGGCACCTCCTTCTCTGCTCAAGGAAAGATTTAATGGTTTAATGTGCTTCATGCTGTCAGAAGGCATTGCTTCGGGACAGCATTAATAGTTTTATATAAACATTGTGCTTCTTTTCACTGGGACAGTTGAGTATTGCTTTATAAAAATTAAAAATCCATGGATTATGACTCAGGGAAATACATGTATTTGCCTTTAAGGCCCCTACCCTCACTGGGACTATGTGTGTGTGCACAAAAACATGCATTTTATGGCTTTTTCTCCAGGGTTAAAGCTGTATTTTCATATCTGCTCCATCATTTAAATTTATACTAGAGTATCATTCAGTTAATTCAGGGTATTCTTAGTGTATGAAACCTTTCAGCCAATAATCGTGGTATCATAATAAACTTGTGAGATTTCTGCAGAGCTGTCAGCATCATACTATATTATGTTACCCGGTCAGAATAAATGAAGATGGACACAAAATAAATGAAAGATTTAATTTCCGTCTAATAAAACTGTACACTTTTAGAGTGTAGGCCTATATCCCTTTGGAATGATGCAGTTGCTGCCCAAACCTCTAAGATAAGATAAGATAATCCTTTATTAGTCCCACAGTGAGGAAATTTACAGGATTACTGCAAAGGGGGACAGCGAAAACAACAAAAGGCATCTGTAAACAACAAGATCTAATAAGCAAGTAATCAATAAAGATATAATAGGTAAACAGTGAAAAACAAGATATAAAAATTTAGTTGTTTCAGACCATATTACAACATCTGACCATTACCTGTGCACAGATTGCTAATAAAGTGAAACAGAGCAAGGTTGTAGTTTAGTTTTAGGAGAGGCATGTTATGGTGGAATCTTCAAATTGGCCATTTGGGTACCATCTGTGCCATTTGAAAATGTTATGCTGGTGAAAGGCAGAGTGCAATCCCTCCATGCCATGCAAATGACTACAGATGGCTTGAATCAACTCAAAAATGACCCAGAGACATTGAAGTAGTTAACCATTAGCATTGATATTCCTTTGAACACAACTTCTGATCACAAAACAGCAAAGGAAGGACTTTTTTGATGGTTATGGCTGTATAAAGAGAAGTTTATTTTTGTCCCTTCTTAGGCTGCTGGTTCAATGACTTTTCATAACCAGCAGACGGATTTTCATAGCTTTCATAATGATATACGGTCTAAGTGTGCTGGAGGGTAACGTTAGCATGAAATACGGTTAGTTAGCATGAAGTAGCATAATTGCTAGCACCACTATGCACGTGCAGTGACCGTTAGCATGTTTTGGATTATTTGCTCACATTAGTTTCTTGGTGTTGGAATTGAGTTACGTTTCGGTAAAAACATATATTATATTGGCTTTTAACCGAGTTTCTTCCCGTTATTTGGGTAACGTATGCAGAATGAATGTGTTTCTACATGTTTAACATGTCAGTATCTGGTGTTATTCGCGATGTGCGTAACTGCTGGGGGCGCTCCTGTTCAGGAGGATAATAGAGTAGCTATCAGAAGAGATTCGAGTTCAACTTTTTGAGAACGACAGCTAACGGTTACAGCGGGTCTGTCTACCTTCATCTCTTTCTTTGCTTTGCCCACAGAAGCTCATATCTCGTGTTTACACAGCTGCCATGGTGGTCCTGTGCCACCTTGCATTGTGGAAAGGAAACTTATAGTAAGCCTGTTATCAAAAAGGAGAAACCGCCAGCTACTTCAGCCACATTTAAAGGTCCCATATCGTGCTCATTTCAGGTTCATACTTGTATTTTGTGTTTCTACTAGAACATGTTTACATGCTGTAATGTTAAAAAAAAAACTTTATTTTCCTCATACTGTCTGCGGGAATAGGCCTGTATGTACCCTCTGTCTTAAATGCTCCGTTTTAGCGCATTTTGACGGAATTGCAACAGGATTGCATTGCTAGGCAACAGCTTGGGTCCATGTGTACTTCCTGTCAGCTGATGACATTCACATACACTGCAACCAGGAATAAACCGGGACCCATTTAGAATGTTTACGTTAAAAACTGCGTAAAGGGTCTAAATATTGTATATTTGTGACATCACAAATGGACAGAAATCCTGACAGCTTGTTTCAAATGCAGAGTTTCTGAAAACGGGCTGTGTGTATTTCCCTGTGGATTGAGTGTTTCAATACTTTCACAGTATTTATATAATACTTATACTATACTTTATAATAAAACAACATGAAAATCTCACTTTTTTATAATATTTCCCCTTTAAAGAGACTAGAATGGCATCAATAATTAGCAAATGTTAAATATAAGACAGTCACAGTATTTGCTTAATAGTTTTGGTCAGAAACCTGTTTTAGGTTTGCTTTAATGTTCGCAGGTTCTCTGTAGTTATATGACAAAAGATGTGTCTTCAAGCTAAACAGTTAATCCTCTGGGGAACATGAATGTCTGTACCAAATTTGATGGTAAACCATGTAATAGCTGTTGAGATAATTCAGTCCAGGGACATGAAGACAGCCAACAGCATCACAAAAAGGACACCACTTAAAAAAACGAACACCATGCCCATCTATTCAATTACATTTATCTTTCATGTGACCATACAGCAGCACATTAGAGGATGGTGGTAGCACAGAAAGCTGCTTGTTTTTCATCATCTGAGCTGCCCCACAGACTGAGACAGAATGAGGACAAGTTAAAAGACGAGACAACGGGATGCCTCAAAAACACAGCGTGATATGACAGGAGTTTTTAGTGGAGGAAACTGACTGTACAGCAGGTAAAGGCATCATGCTGGTGTGTCACTGAACCAGTGCACATCTGTACTGACAGCAGCCAGACAGGGGACAGGTGACCGCCCAATGCTGAGATAAAAGGCCTTGAGACACATGGGAAAGACATGTCAAAACCACATACGCATTCATAAGGTTTCAGTCTTTTCAGTGATTAAATGAATGAGGATTTATTGTTTTCACCTCTTGACTAATTCTATTTATTTGTGTGTCTGCAGCTTGTCAAAGCCGGGAGCCACGCCTTCACAGAGAAGAGCTTCAAGAGGAAACGGATGTGCGATGTCTGCAAGCAGAACATCGACAACCCTGGGGCTTTCTGCAAGGGTGAGTCCATGTCTCTGTCAGGTCAGGCAGAGACGCGGCAAGAGTGGATACACACCTAGACCTGATATTGATGAGTTCACCCAGACTGTCCTCTGGTCCTGTCACTGTCAGACTAAAACATGTACTCTCCTTTTCTGTGTGCAGAGTGCAAGGTTGCAGTTCACAAGACATGTGAAGCCAAGGTAAGCCGTACACTTTACCACACTTTACCGTCCTCCTGTCCTGAGCAAATTGTGTGTCAGAGGTTCAGATGCTAATATGGTGCGAGTTTTAAGTGGGGTAAGCCATGTGCACTGACCTAGATGTCTGGTTAAAGAAGGCCACCCCTCCTGAACTGCAACCAGCCAGGTTGCTATGAGTAACTCAGTCATGTGTTAACGTGGCATAGCAGGAGCTCCCGGGAGTCCTCGAGCACCCGGGAAGTCCCTGTGACACTCTGATACAGCGTGATATGAAGCATTTTGTGCTTATTAAAGAATCATTTTTTACACCACACTCTGATACCCATTAGCATTGTCTGTGAGAAGTGCTCTTAGGATTATCAGAGGCAGCACAGCTCAGGGAGATGGTACCCGGAGGAGGAAGACTGTTGTGCTGGTTGTACTAGATCAGAAGCTTTTACTGAAGTAATAAGAAAGTCAAGTACAGAACTGAACTGGAAGCTACTTGTTTGCAAGATATACACTTTCTAATGCACGTTGGACAATCCTCCAATAGTCCATTTGTTGGGAATAGGAAAGGAAATAGTCCTGTAAATGCTTTCAATCACTGCGAAATAGAAGCATTGTAGCCCATTGAATTCCCTGACTGTGTCACTGAAAGCCCTGAGAAATACTAACTACTACTAGCGACTATAAGATGTATGTAAGGCTTTAATATAGCAAGAATTGTCCTTGTCAACTGGTAATGTTGTACTGATTCAGGAAATTTCTTCTGGAAACAAGGCAAAGAAAGGAAGTGGTGTGCTAGTGATTTTAGTGGCATTTCCGACACTTGAAAAAATGCTGAAAGCCAGCAGAATTGCATTGAAACAAGTTTATCTCAGGCCCTGAACAGATTATTTTCACTTGTTTCAGGATGTTACTCACAGCATCCCTTCTTTTTCTCAACATAGCTCTTTTCTGTTTATCTCACTTCTCTGTATTTGTAGCAGTATTGTCAGGGCTTTATAGCTTTAACCTTTGAAACTTCATACTAGCCTCTCCCAAAGACTGGGTCGGGTCCCACAGGTTAACATTCGAATCTAATATGAAAGGCTAGCGTACATTTTGTTTGTTTTACCGATGTGAGGAAACACACAAGAGCCTGTTAACTCCACCTAAATGCACTTATTTGATTTATCAAACGTATATCTCTTCGACATGGCTGATTTACCGATTCAAGATAATGAATGGTGATGTGGAAATAGTGGTAGAAATCAGGTCAGGAAGGTTCATTCATGCACAAATTTGATTTTTAGACTGTCGCAATGGTTTGTCATTTTTAAAAAGTAGGTCCCCAGAAAAACTATTTGGGAAACACTGCTCCATACTATTCACATCTAATATATGAGGTGTGTGAAATAAGTCAGATTTTCATATTGCAGCCATTGCACATCACAATGTAAGCATTAGCTTATTGCCTAAAATGGAAATATAAGATAACGTTAAAAGATACCAAAAATGATCTGAAAACGCTTTGCTGCAACAATGGATCGCAATTGCAGATTATTTTCTCGCATTACATCAGTGGTGAATGTGAGGTGTTGTTGTCAGTCCCTCAGAATCAAAGAGAAATAGCTTCTTGTCACAGTTTTGCACTGCCATTAAACAATAATACAGGGTAAAATCCATCATAGAGGAGGCAGGGACACATTTTTGTCCACAGACTGTGACCTCAATAGATCAGACTGTCATGCAAAAAATTGTGTTTTGAGCAAGGAGCCTAATCTTTGTTGTTTTTGAGTGGATTTATTTTATTATAAGAGGCGCTGTGTAAGAGAGAAGCTCTCTTTCTGTCCACAGCTTATATCAAACCACTGGGAGTAGCTGCCTCTGCTCTCCCGTGACTCCGCTCACAGCAGCTCAGTGTCACACACCACTGAGTGTGTTCATGACCTTGCTGTAACTGTGCTTACACTGTCCGAAAGCACAGACAGAGAAAAACAGCAACCCATCTTCTTTATTTCTCAGCCCTTCAGGACAGCTCAAGCCTGTGGGATTTATGGCGGGGGTTGGGGGGAGTTTGCCTTCCTGCCCCCTCCTCCTCTTCCTCCTCCTCCTCTTCCACACACTGTAATAGTATACAACTGGGCACTACCAGCTGTTGTGCCTTAGCAGCATGTATTAAAAGAGGATTATTATTTTTGTCATACTCGTCCCTCTGGTCGCCACGGCGATAGCCAAAAACAACTCATGGTGGCTTCAGGATAGGGCAGGCGCCGTGGACGAGAGTGGACATCGCCACACGGGACGATGATCAATCTGGGTAGGAGAAGCCTGAGTGGGTAAATATAGAAAATAACAAGAGTGCCGTAGATGCCTGCCAGTGAGTGATCACGGGGGGCTGACGCAAATAAGCGAGAGGCAGCTGGGGGAGGCAGACTGTGTGTGTGTGTAATCAGTCCCGTTTGGGGTTATTCATAAATAAAGGGGAACATTGGGTCAAGGCTGTTGTCTGCTTCGTGTCACGCTATGCTCCCACTGTATGTTTCTATGTGCTGCTCATATGTCCACTCTTTTTTACTTCTTTCATCTCTTGCGTCTCACTGTCATCATCTTTTTCTACCTTTCATCTCTGTTAGATTTCCTGATGTTTTATAGAGTCACAGTTAAAGCTTCTCCCACCTTCTCTGTGGTGTTTTTTATCTCCTTTTCAAGTCTTAAATGCTTTCATCAGTGCCAGCTTACTACCATCTCCATAACAGTCAACACTAGCTTCTTTTTTTTTGCATCCTGCAGTCCTAATTCTGGCTCTATGTCCTGCTGCCACTTGTCATATCTCTCTCTCGGCCTCAGGTCACTGGAGAGGTCACTGGACATCAGCACTCTGCAGGGCTGCCCAGTGTTTGCATGTGGCGTATTGATGTGTTTGAGTGCACGTGCAAGGGGAAAGCACTCTTACTGCCGGCGTGCTTTACTGTCTCTGTGCGTAAATGACACAGGCATAGAGAGAGAGAGGGGAAAGCTATGTTGCATGTGCTGCTGGCACAGTGGGAGTGTGTGTGTGTTATTGTGAGAGAGGGAGGGAGGGAGGGAGGCAAAGGGAGTTGGTGAGAGAGAGAGAGAGCAGAGAGAGGGAGGTGGTGTATCCCACTCCACAGACAGGACTGCTCAGAGGCAGAGGGAAAGACTGAAGCTGCTTGTTGAGAGGTAAAAACACGCTCTGTATTTACTGAGTAAAGCTGTTGGTTTAGTTTATTCATATATATATATACTCAGCATGCCAGTTCTGACTTTTCATTTCTGTATTTCTCTTTCTTACTGAGTCGCAATCTAACAACCCTTAAAGCCTCTCCACAGTGTTTGCTCTGATAATGCGGCATGTGATGCATGTGTGCACATTATTCCATTAAGGAGCTAGAGAGGCTCTCGCTTTTTCCCGGAAAGAGGATTTCATTTACTGTGATTAAGGCAAGTGCAGAAAATGAAGGGGAGGACTCCTGCTGTGACCTACAAAAAAATACACAGATTTAAATTTTTAATACTAGAGAGTGAATCTTTACTTTTTAATGAGATAGTTCAGTATCTGTGCAGGTTAGCAAATTACAGAAACTGCACCTAAACCCTCTTCTGTATGTGCTACTGTACATGCCTGTAAATGTACAAAAAGTTGTAAAGCTGTGCCAGACTGTTTGGGGGATAGATTTGATGTGTTTGTCTGCTTGTGTGTGCATTTGAAAGTGTCTGCATACACCAGTGTGCATCTGTATGCACAACTTTTCTCACCTTTAATTTGATCAACATTTATCTACTCTCTGTACAGCTTGTATATGCTGCTGTGAGAATGCAATTTCCCACTGTATCTATCTACTTCAGCACAGTGCATACATGTCTGTGTAGTGAGTACAGACTGTCATCGATGACCAAAGAGCACCTGACAGAGACAAATGTTTGTATCCCAGACTCAGCTGTCCTAAACATCATCTGATGGATCCTAATGTTGCGTAGTGAAATACAGATGGTTGCAGTGTCTGCTCACACAAACATACCAGCTGTCCTGCTAATGTTCCATGCTGATATATGAATTGATATAGCAATTATGATGCTTTATGGAATAAGTGCTTGTGTAATAAGCAAGTGTTGTACATAATAGTGTTGTCCATTAGTCCTAATTAGTGCTAGTGGAACTGCAACAGTTTCTACCTCAAACTTCGGCATTTCTTGTTACTTATGTGCCGTTATTTACATTGATACGATATATCTGCAGTATGCTAATATCGCCTCATTTATTGGTCTAGCTCTTGTCCAGATGTTGTGAATTTCTGTTGCTTCTCTCCTATCAGGTGTCGTGGGCAACAAGTGTCATGTTTTTCAACCTCTTCTGTTTGTTCGGGTCTCACCACGGGAGGCCGGGTGGACATGTTGTCCTGTGGTAGCTCGACGTGTCAAAGGCACATCGATGGGAAGCTAGAAGCGGCACTAAGTCGATAGACATTGGAGAACTCAGTAGGATGGAGGTTGAAGTGGATGTTGTGGACAGAAAGTCCTGTCAGATGAATATCTGTGTAACTTCATTAAGGATGTTGTTGCTATTTATAACCAGCATGATGCACTATGTACAGAAAATTATCATGGTTAATTTGATTTTACTGCTTTGCTTGTCTTATCAATAATTAAGGGAGAGTGCACACATATGGATGCATGCACAGTGTTTATATTTACCCATTGCTTTTCATTTCCTGAGAGCAAAGTGATAAGTACAGAGCAAGACTTGTTTAATATTCCAGCTAGGAAATATATAGCTGCTGTTTTTTTGGCATGTCTTTAAAACAATTGGTGCTTATCTGAGCATCATTTATGAGATATTTCTTTTGACAGTCATGTGTTGGATCGATAAAGACAGTAAGTTGTGATAAATGTGTATTATTTTTCAATTATTGGATGTTAAATGTTGTTGGGCAAAGCGCCAAGGACCAAATACAAATGCACGTTGTACCGTGATGTTGTCAGACATAGTTGCCAGATCTCTTGAAAACTTCACTGTTACTGCTGGTGGATTTGTGAGACGACTGATGGACGAATAGACAAAATGAGCCTTTAAGTGTTCGGGACGTATGGTCTAAAATAAGGAGCTCAATCAAAATAGCTCTGTGAAATCTCTCTGCTGTGTGTCAGTGGCCAGTGTGTTCAGCTGTTGACATCTGTCTCCCATCCAGCGTTTGCCTCTCCTCTTCCTCCCGATGCCTTTTTCTCTCTCTCTCTAAGCTCCGTCTGTATCTCCACTCCATGGACAGTTTGTTTTATTTGCTTTGAGTTGTGCTTCCTCTTGTTCCCTTCTTCTCCGGGGCTGGTTAGGGACTTGCCCCGGCTATGCGTGATGCTTATCGAGGTGTCATCTGATGTTGTTTATTCAAGGGGAGCTCATACTTGTTGTATCTCACGGCAGGGATGATCGTGGGTATCCTGTCCCCAGGCACTGAAAGCAAAGCAAGAGAGAGAGACAGAGTGTGAGGTAGCAGCAGAGGGGAGTGACAGACTGCAGGGGTTAGGAAATGCAGAAATGAGGGCTCGAAGATGAGAGAAAACGGAAGAAAGGCAGAGCGATAATGAGAGAAGAAGGAGAGGGGATGCCGTGCTTTCATGTGAAGCCTCCTAAATCACAGCCGCTCCTAGATTTGCCCTCTGGTACCCTGGGTGAAATGTTAACAGTCTGTACAGGAAAACAAAAAGCCTCAGAGTTTTATTTAGCTTTCAGTGGACTTTGGCGTTCAGTGTCTTTTTGTGAGACGATGGAACTTGGAAAAAGTGGTTATTTTGCTTTTCCACTTTCAAATCGGGAAAGCTTACTCACTTCTCCCTCTCCAGAGTGTGATGTCAGCTCCGAGTCGACTGTCAGAATGAAGCTCGCTCCTCCTGGACGGCGTACCGACGCCCGTGTCTCAAACACTCACATTTATCTGCAGCTTCCCCGTAACTGACTCAGCTGCGCTCTCGGCAGATCTCTGTGTTGGATTTCCTCTCCCTGGAATAGGAGAGATGAGTCAAGATGTGGCAGTGACAACTTTGAAGATTCGTGCCACAGTCACTCTGTTGTGGAGCAGCCAGGAAACTCTGATTTAATGTAGATTGAGCACATTTTTGGTTGATCAGATAGGCTGTAAATGTCAGAAAGTCCATCACCATTTCTCAGAGCACAAGATGATGTCTTAACATTAGTTAGACCTTTTGGCTTATACATGTATTTGCCTTTGATCCCAGAGTTAGATGACAAAATCGATACCTCTCTCGGTTCAGGCCAGCAGCTAGTTAGCTTAGCTTAACATAAAGACTGAAAACAGAGCAAAACTGCTAGCCTGGCTCGGCCCAAATATAACTACATCCACCTACCAACACCTTTAAAGGTCCAGTGTGTCACATTTGGCAACATCTTACACTGAGGTTGCAGATTGCAGCTCTCCCGTGTGCCAAGCTTGTAGAAGAACTACGATGGCCGACGGGAAAATGCGAATGACCCCATCTAGAGTAGTTGTAAGAGTAGCGTAAGTCATTTAGGATAATAGCAGAGTCAGTGTGTGTGTATATGGGAAGTGAGTGATGAAGCAAGAGAGAGAGAGCGGCGGCGGCGGCGAATGTGTGCAGAGGAGCCGAAGACAGAGTTAGTTTGAGAATATCAAGTGAATGTACAGTGGAAGTTGTAGTTTGTGCAGATTTAAATGCTGCAGCTCCTCAGGACCAGACTTTTCCCGTCTTGTTTCCCGGCAGCTGAGTGGAGTTACGTTCAGCGTAAGTAGTAACCTAACATTATCGACTCCAGCCCAAGCCGGTAAAGTTAATACAGTGGTTTGTCCTTTTTGGGCTACTGTAGAAATATGGCGGCCGGCTCTGTGAAGAGAGGACCGGCTCCGTATATAGATATAAACGGCTCATTCTAAGGTGATGAAAACACAGTGATTCTTAATTTCAGGTGATTATACACTATAGAAAAACATACTTATTATAATTTTTTATATTCCATTTCTGCCAATAGTTCCCCCTAAATGTTACACACTGTTTCTTTAAAATATATAACGTATTAATAAGTGAGTTTTAGGATTTTTTAAACTTCGGACAAAGTAAAGCTAGTTTCTTCGTTTTCAGTCTTTGCGCTAAGCTAAAACATCCGGCTGCTGGCCATAGCTTCATATCCATCTCACCCCTGGCGAATAATCGAAATATAACAGAGAAAAACAGCACGCGCTCACATTTGAGAAGCTGAAAATAGAGAATGCTATTTGTTGCTTTAATGAATGAATGAATGAAGTGTTACTTGCAATCTGCAGCACTAAACAGAGCAGGCATCCAGTCAGTCAGTCAGTCAGTCAGCCCCTGAGTGCTGTCATTGGCACCTCAGTATATTCTAGCTGATGAACAGGACAAACTGAACCAGATGGCTCTGCTCCCAGTGGCTCCACAGCGTACAGTCCACATGCATTAATGAAGACCCTGAGGCTGGCAGAGCCACCAAAGACACGTGTACACATACACTCTGCATGTGTGTGTGTTTATATGTGCGTGTGCACGTGTTGGACCCAGGTTGACCAGCGCTGACATCCTGTTACAAATTGCTTCCTGTTGACTCTGGCGTCTTCCTCCTCTGCCTTTATGCTGCGTGTCAGTTCAACCCTGGTCGTCTTCTGTGTGCACGTCATGTGTGTGTGCGTGACGATGCATGTTTGTGTTTACACACATGTGCATGTTGTGTCTGTCTCCTACTGTTCCTTCCTGGAGCCGACCACTTTATCCACTTAACTACCATTATTAAACCTATTAAGAGAGGAGTCCTCCCCTATGGCTGAATCTCTGTGTTCTCATTCATTTCCTACCGTAGGTTTTATAACATGTTTGCGATCCGTCGTCGTGCATTAACACACTGGAAAGTACAGATTATGCTTGTGCTGCGGTGGAATGTGAGAATAACTGATTGACTAAAGAGCCAACAAATAACAGCTGAATAACAAATACAGAGTATTAGTATATCAGCTGTCAGTCTGTGTGAGACCTGCATGACAACAATCACATGATGACATCATCTTGGCAGTTTAGCAGTTGCATATTTTGTTGTTTGTTCTCTACCACGCAGTAACCAATTATAGCATGCCCTTTTCTCCTTCATTCCTCCTTTTAGTCATTCCTCCCTGGATCACATGTCTGTTTATGTTTCCCCATCATCACTCTCTCCTAAACTCCGCCAGTCTTTTCTCTGTGCCCTTCTGTAATGTCTTTTGCCATCTCCTGACAGTGTGTGTGCCATGAAATAAGAAAGCTGTCGTTTGGGTTTATGTCATGTAATAGAAAACCCATCTCCTGTTCTCATGGCAAATCTTTTTGGACTATTTTTTTTTCAAATCAAATGTAACGTTTCAGGGTGCCATTGCTCCTATCATGGAAATTTACAACACCAGAACAAAGTGAAATGAACTGAAGATTCATGATAAGTTGTGTCCGTGGTCCATGGCCATGATTGTCCATAGTTAATCGCGATTAATCACAAATGAATTGCACATTTTTGATCTGTTATGATATGTACCTTCAAGGGAGCCAAGTATTTGATACTCTTATCAACATGGGAGTGGGCAAATATGCTGCTTTATGCAAATGTGTGTATATATTTATTATTGGAAATCGATTAACAACAGAAAACAATGACAAATATTGTTCAGAAACCCTCACATGTCCTGCATGAGGATCATGATGCAGCAGCCACTCACTATGTGAAAATATATGTATAAATGGTTGCCTCAGTTTCTATGTTATTATTTCAACAATATCATGTTGGTGTTGCTGACATGATGAACAAAGACAAAATCAACCTGAACTGTCAGGGACTGACATCATCTGGCATGATCTGGTGCTCAGATCAAAACTTGCTTGACAATCAATCGTAGTGAGCATCAGGAGCCTTTATTTGTTGTCAAAGTTAGAGCAGGGATAATTAGTCCTTAAAATGATTACCTCAATCTAAAAAAATGGAAATTAAAAATGTAGTTTTGAAAATATCCCACGGTATTGATTGTATGCCTTGCCTTGTTCTGTCAACAGGAAACTTGTAGTGAGTGCATTTCTGCACTGTCGCTGTTGTGTTCCTGAGTTGTAGATCGTTGTGATTGCAGGCATTTGACTTGTTAACCTGTTGCCTGACACCTGTCAGCACTCGGCCACAGAGGGCAGCTCAGCTGTCAATCAGTCTCATGGAATAGGTCAAAGGTCAAAAGTTGACAGGGTGTCACCTGTCGAGGTTTACAGTGGGAGTTGTGCTGCAATGCTGAACGTTTGACTCCATTTCTCAGCTCATTTTCTGTCAGTTAGGTCGCGTTATTAATGCATTACTTGTTTTTAATCATTTGATGTGATCTGCATTGTAAATCACTTCATCTCATGAGACCAACAAATGAGTTGGAAAAGTAACACATACCAGTTTGTCACTTCAGGGTCAACTGTTATCCTCATAATAAACAATCCAGAAGTAGTGGCTGCAGCCGGTTGGAATGACCTTAGCTTCCCTCTCTCTCTCTCTTTCTCTGTGTATACGTGTGTTTGTGGTTTTGGCAATTTACTATTGGCTCACCGGCAGAGTACAAGGACTGCACGCCACATGTAGAGACTTCCTCCAGTAAACTTTATCCCTCTCTCTCCTCTCCTTCTTTACGAGTCTCAAAACACAATCAATCATTTTTATTGCGTATCTTTAAGTACTTCTTCTTATTTAATTGCCTGGTCAGCACAATAAACACCAGTCAGTGTGTGCAAAAGAAGAATTCAGAGAATTCAATGCAGTGTCCTCCAGTTCTTGACATTTCTGTAGACATGCGTGCAGTGTTTGACTTCATGTGCATGTGTGTTAGTGTGCACCAGTCTGTATGGGTGTGTATGTGTGCGTGTGTCTGACATCATGTGGAACAGCCAGATCTGTGCTGACAGCCTCTTCTTCAGACAAGCTGCAGCAGATGACAGAAAAAAGTGAGAGTGAATCTTAACCGTTCTCTCCATCATCCATTCATCCTTCCAACCCTTCATCTGCGCTGCTGGAGCAGGACCAAGAGCGTTAAACCAAACACATGACTTGGCATGTGCTAGTTCATTCCCACTGTGTGTGTATTTGGTTATATAACTGCTGCAAACACCAACTATGTGCTCATTTGCTTTCAGGTGACTCCCACCTGCACCTCGACACCAGACCTGGTGAGTGTGTACATGTAGCTTTTTATATTATGTAATGCAACCAATCATTGCAGTAGAGTTACTCATCTCTGATTGTTTCTCAGCACGGCTCCACTAAATCTACATCTCAGAAGAAGAGAGGCTCCATACCGAGGTACCAAGAAGCCTGAATCACACTTCAAAAAAAAGATATTTGATATGTAAAATGGATACGCAGAAATGAAATGTGCAGTAACAATAAACATGAAGGAGTCTTAAATCGCCTAATGGATGTTTTGGCTGCACTAAAACAATGAAATCTCTCACAATGTGCAGGAGTAAAAGTGTGGAACAAGTGATGGAGCACGTGATGGAGCACCACTACGACTTTGACCTCACCTACATCACAGAGAGGATCATCTCTGTCTTCTTCCTGCCGGACCTGGAGGAGCAGCGCTACCGCAGAAACCTACAAGAAGTGGCCTCCATGCTGAAATCCAAGCACCAAGACAAGTTCTTGGTTAGTCATAAAACTGAAAACATAAGGAGTTATAAACTTAATGTCGTGACTGGTCTATTAAAAAGACTGAATAATGAGATCGTGGTTCCTATTAAAAGTTTCATTAAAACGAATTAAACAGGTTTTAATTGCATATTTGTGCAACTATTCAGAAAAGTTATTGCTTTGAGTCGTTATGTCCTCCCACTTGATTTATAAAAATAGATTTGTGATATCTTCTTATGTGTCTCTGCCTTTTCCAGCTACTGAATTTATCAGAGAAGAGACATGACATCACCAGACTTAACCCAAAGGTATTTACATCTTAAAAGATGACAGATCACACTTGTGCTCACTTCATGGTTAATGGACTGGTTTGACTCATTCGAAAAGGAGAAATTGAAACGTCTGTCTTCCTCTGCGGTTCAGGTGCAGGACTACGGCTGGCCTGATGTTCACGCACCGCCCCTGGATAGGATCTGTGCTGTTTGTAAAGCCATGGAGACCTGGCTGACCTCTGACCCCCACAACGTGGTGGTCCTCCACTGCAGGGTCAGTGCCACCTGAATCCACATCTGCTCGCTTTTGCTGTGAAAAATGTAAAACAGTGGGAGAAGGTATTTCATCGTCACTTTGATCTGTGTCCTGACAGGGAAACAAAGGGAAGACGGGGGTCATTGTGGCGGCCTACATGCACTACAGCAAGATATCAGCAG